>NC_051445.1:30731398-30742413 GCF_001649575.2 Kryptolebias marmoratus
CCTCTGCAACACTCTAAGGTTAGTGGCTTTCCTTATTCAGCCTTGCCCCCCCCAGGACTACTACCCACTAACCTGCTTCTCTGTCCTCAGAGGTTCCTGTCCCATTGCCGGTGGTTACCTGCCCCTTACCCTGATCAAAAATAAAGCTTGCATTATTTTTTCACTTGGTGTCTGACTGAAATTTCGGGTCCTCAGTTCTGAGCATTACACCAGTGACATGAGGAGAACAGAGACCGGTTTTAAACACTGAGGGAAAGATGATTATTGGGTGCAGCTCTGGACTTGACGAGGAGCAGGTGAGGTGGGCATGGCAGGCATGACTGGAAAACTACTGGGGAGGTGAATGATGACAAGGAGGCAGAAAACCAATAGACAAACCAAAACAAGGAACCAAACTCAAAACACCAAAATTCGTGACAGCTGATGTGGCAGCAAAAAGCAAAACACAAACTAAATCCAAACATGAACAAAACACTAGATGCAAGACAAGAGAGGAACCAGACAGCACGTGAAGGCAACAGCGGACCAGAAAGTAAATGGAGGAAATTACCAGGTTTTAAAGGCAGAGGTTAATTAGGGAAAGTGGGCACAGATGAGTGATAACTAACATGAGCAGGTGGAGATGGGCGTGGCAAGTAAACAAGTGACTGACTGAGGAGAAGTGAATAATGACAGGAGTACAGAAACACAAGGAGCAAGACATAAACTGAGACCAGATTAAACATAAAGATAACTAAGTGACAAAATAAAATAAACAGTAAACCCAAACTAAAACATGAAAAACAACCTCAAATCCTGACTAATACCTTATTGATAAGGTAATAATGACTAGTTCCGTTGGACCTGCTTCCAAAGTGTTTTGAACTTAGAAGAGCTCCAGTCTTCAAGGTTTATTTCAATCTTTAAATTATCATGAATTTCACAATACACACTTATTCTGGCAGAAATTTGAATAGTGTGACCCCCTGGATGTTCTGCTAGTGCTACTTGTTGGTACTGCTGCTATGCAACTTACCATAAAATGAAAAGTGACTAACCATGTAAAGAGAAATTATCAGCAGTGCAATGATTTGTAAAGCAGTACTTTGTTTAGTATGATGTATGTACCTGGCAAGTACCAGGTAAATACCCATTCCTACATACTGGTATATTATGTAATGCTTCTGAAACCCATTTCAGTTTGTCCAAACATTTCCTTTAAACTTTGTGAATGTCCATTATGTTGTATTGTATCATGCTGGTTTGAATCTATTAGCCATTAGTAATTTATCTGTAGCAGTAATTGGATTTACATACCACAAAGTTAAGTTAAACTGTAATGGATTGAGTTTTTCTGTATTTCATTCTATGTAATGCATTCTCATGTGTTTCCCTGTCATCATTCATGTGCCCTTAGTTTAGTAGCTATCCACTCAGCCTGCCCATCTACACCTGTCTTTAGTTGTAAATCAGTCACCTGTGTCCACTTCCTTATTATCCTCTGCCTATATAATGTGGTCTTTGTCATTTCATTGCTCCAGTACTTTTTCCATGCCCCGTTCATGTTCCTTGTGTTTTCACTCCTCGGTTTTCTTGTAAGTTTTTATTTTATGTTATCTCGTTTTTTTTGCCAAGTCAGCTTTTAGTTCTCTTGTTTTCTTTTTCTTAATAAATTAGTTTTAAGTTTTCTAAAACATAGGTCTGCAAATTGGGTTTGACATGTTCGATTGTTACATAAACATGTTCATATGCTATGTTTCCACTGTTCGGCTGCAGTCTAACCAAACAGCGCAGAACATTCACACTTTTGTCAGTCACAGTTGTGTTGAGGGTTATGGTGCGCTGAAGATCTCTTGTTGACAAGTTGCTTTCATGACAACTAGTGGCCTACCTTCAGTCATACACAACATCTAAAGACGTGGACACTCATAAAGGAGTGTTGTGCAGCACAGCTCCAATTTGATCCTCGCATTAGATTAGTACCATCACCACAGAAAGGCAAAAGGCAGAGGATAATGTTTTTGCTTGTGTCTGTGCATGTGTCCATCTATTATCAAAATATCTCATGAACCACAAAACAAATTTTTTTCGAAACCTGCAAAAACCAATCATTGAATGTACATCTACAAATGATTAACTTTTGGAGATAATCAAATTTCAGATGGCTGCCATAGCTAATCAACATTGGCCAATGCAAAGCTGACTAGGTTAGTCAATTTTAAAACTAAAACTTGATGTTGTAGTAGCTGAAAGTCATAATCCGAATGTAACTTCTATGTTGGACCTGAAACTAATCTAAAACTGGTCTCATTGTAGAATGTAAACACTGCTGATGATCCCAGCCAAACAAAATAAATAAATAAATGAAAAGGAAAAGTGTGCAGCCACACAAAGTTGTGCTTTAAGGGTTCTTCCAGCAGATTTCTGTCTGTGCTCATTATCTGCTTGCTGGGGAAAACTCATCAGATTCACTTGAGTGTTAAGACTATTAGTCCTCCTAACAGTGTGTCTTAGTCACAGCACAGTGAATTCTGCTGCTAAAGCAATATGGCAGAGCTCTGCTCACACTCATGTCTACAGTTCTTTTAAGGCCTGGGCATTAGAATGCTTGACAAAGTCTGAGTCTTTTTAATTAGTAAAGCAATGCTAAAAGACTTTAACGTTATGTGGTGCTGTGAGCACGCTCAGATGCAACACTAATTGCTTTATGTTGTTTTTCAATTCTGTCTGACAAGCTCAAAAAGAACATTATAGACATCCATGTAAAAGATACAGGATATAAGACCATCTCCAACAAAATTCATACTCATTCACCACAGCTGCCAATATTATTAAAAAGCTTAAGATCCATGGGACTGAATTCAACCTCCCAGGGTATGGGCGCAAGGGGAAATGCAACCCTAGGTTGATTAGAAAGATAGTATAGGAGGTAGAAAAAGACTCAAGAAAACCATCTTAAACTATTCAAGCTGGACTACAAGGTCAAGGTATGTTGTATTTTCAATCATGATTTGCTTCCATGATAACTACAGTGGGTCATTCCATTTCTTCTCACTAGTACCCCAATTATGGTACGATGTCAATGAATTGATCAAATGGTGTGGTAAGTTAGACTAAGTCAGACCGGAAGATGTGCAGACATAACAGTAAGGAAGATTAAAACAAAGACCAGGGACAGCTATTTTCATATTTTAGATTCAAAAATACTTCATGCTAACAAGAAATTATGCTGGAATGTTTTGTTTCTGTGTGATTCACATTCTCACCGTGACAGAACCCATTAAAGTAGTTCTGTCCCTGTTTTGCAGAGGCTGTTTAAACTGATTTTACTGTCTGTGGCCCAGTAACTGCAGCTAAACTTGGACTGCTTTCTGTCAGCTGAATGCATAATAAATATGGTCACAGCAGAGTTTCAGCACAGGATGAAGCAGACATTATGGTCTGTCATCACCGCTTTTAATTTTCAATTATTACCCAGATGCGTATTGTGCAATTTTGTGCTGAATAAACTGATTTATGTGGGAAATTCTCTGCCAGAGCAGCCATTGCCATGAGGTTTGGACAAAGGAAGCCATTCTGACACTGAAAACTTTCATGCCATTGGAAAAAAAGAAACATTTGCCAAGTGATGTCTGATTATCACTTGCTGTCAAAAGTCAGACAACAATGTTTTTGTCTGTATCTGTGTGTGTTTGTCTGTAAGCAAAAAATCTCAAGAACCAGTGGATGTTTTTTGATGAACTTTTGGAAAGTAATCATTCAATGAATAATTTGTGGTTAGGTAACCATTACCTGATGGTGAACATTTTGAGCTTTGTCATTTGCAAACGCTTTGTTTATGGTTAGTTGGTGAGGTACATACCTTATACAACCCCAATTCCAATGAAGTTGGGACATTGTGTAAAACATAAAACAGAATATTATGATTTGCACATCATTTTCAACCAATATTCAATTCAATTGAATAAAGGGATCATCCCAGAAAGGCTCAGTCATTCATCACTTTGTAAACAGCTGCTTGAGCCAATAATTCAACAATTTAGGACAAATGTTTCTCAAAATACAATTGCAAGGAATTTAGGGATTTTATCATCTACTGTCCATAATATCATCAAAAGATTCAGAGAATCTGGACAAATCTCTGCAAGTAAGCGGCAAGGCTGAAAACTAACATTGAATATCCGTGACCTTCGATCCCTCAGGCGGCACTGCATTAAAAACTGACATCATTCTGTAATGGATATTACCACACGGGCTCAGGAACACTTCAGAAAACCACTGGCAGTTATATCTCTTCCTCCTAGCTGGCCAACTTCTCTCAACCCATCTGGGGGCGAGTCCTTTACAAGGTATCAATATTGCAAACAGGAATCTTCTAACAAGTGAACTAGCAGACAATACTACACTTCTTTTTGCGTAACTCAGAACAAGTCCCCCTAGCTCTTGGTATTATCTAGACCTTGTCTAGAGCCTCTGGGTTATGTTTAAATGTCAAAAAATGTGAACTCTTTGCTTTAAAGGATTGTAGTTTATCCTCTATTAGCACCGTTCCAATTAAACAAAATGTTGTATACTTAGGAATCACTATTACCAAAAATGATAAAAGCAGATGTGTTAAAAACGTATCTCCTGCTATTGACAGAACAAAAAAAAAAAGCTAAACCACTGGCTGCTTAGAGATTTAACTCTGAGGGGAAGGACACTTCTCGCCAAAGCAGAAGGCCTCTCTAGCTCAGTTTACTTGGCCTCTTCTTTGTTTGTAGACAACAGCACCTGTAAACATATTGACCAGGTGTTATTCAATTTAATTTGGAAGCACAAAATTCATTATATTAAAAAATCTATTATCTGTCGGAAGGCGGGGATATGGCGGCGAACCCAGAACGCAGACTCATTGCGTAAAAGAACGAAAAGTACTTTATTAACTAAAATAACAAACAAAAGGCTGGCGTGGCAGCAAAACAAACACTAACAAAATCCAAAACGCACAGACCGAAGGCATAACTAGGCGGAACAAGAACGAACAGGCAAAGCGGAATGATCCAGTGAGGGGTGAAGGAGAATGACCAGTTCTTAAAGTCAGAGGATAATGAGGAAAATGGACACAGGTGAGTGAGAATGATTACAAGCAGGTGGAGATGGGCGTGGCAGACATAAATAGGAAATGTACTGGGGAGGTGGAAAGTGACAGGACATGAACACAGAAACTAACAGATAACCAGAAACAAAACAAGAGTTTACAAAACACTAAAAACCATGACATTATCACAAATCTAAACAATAATGGGGGGTTAACTTTCCTGGACTTTTCTACCTTAAACAGTACTCTAAAAGTTAGATGGATAAAGCAACACCTGTTATGGCCCACTTCATGTTGTAACTTCATTCCTAATTAAATATTCTCTCAATTGGGTGGGCTGGACTTTCTCTTACTCTGTAATTTTAATCCTGAAATAGTCCCAGTCAAACTGTCCACATTCCACAAACAATGTTTGCAGTCTTGGTTACTTACTGATCTGTAAGCACAACTATTCTCCTCACAAATATATAATCTGGCATAATAGAGATATTTCAAATAAGAACAAGTCCTCTATGTTGACAAATGGAAAAAAAAAATGTTTGTAAGACAATCAAGGGTCTTTTTTCAGGTACTGTTAAAGTTTTGATGTCTTTGTAATTCTTGTTTTGCTTTGGTTGTCTGTTGGTTTCTGTGTTCATGCCTTGTCATTATTCACCTCCCCAGTATTTTTCCAGTCATGTCTGCCACGCCCATCTCCACCTGTCAGTAATTGTTATCTCTCACCTGTATCCACTCACCTTGTTATCCCTCAGCCTTTAAAATTCGGTCCCTTTCTCCACCACCCCGCCGGATCATTGTTGTGTTTATATTGGACCTTGTACCTTCACTGCCTTGCCTTTCCTCTTTTTTGGATGTTTTGTTTAGTTCATTATTGTCTGCCACGTCAGCTTTTTGTTTTTGTTAGTTTTTACTTAAATAAACTACTTTTCGTTAAAAGATGATCTGTCTGTGTTCTGGGTTTGCCTCCGTCTCCCCCCGTCATGACAGTTACAGTGAATCTGCTAAGGAATTTGCAATTGTTTTTGATGTCATTCCTTCGGGCCTCATTATGATTATGAAAGGCATCATCAATCAAAAACCAGATCCTACCTCATACAATTTAATGGATACTGTTGTTGCTAAGACTTGTCTGGTGTCTACTTTCAATAACAAGAAAATTTGTTCCCTTTTTCAACAGCAAATCATTTCTCAACCCTGTGTTATTGGTTATTGGAATAGATAAATGCACAGAGTTAACTGGGAAAAGGTTTGGACTCTACCTCACAAATTCTTTGTTACAAATAAAGTTAAAGAAGTGTCTTATAAACTCATCCACAGATGCTACCCTACTAAGTATTATATGTGCAGATTTAATTTTTTTTTTGATATATTGTGCTCTTTCTGTGCCTTTCAGTCTTCATGAACGACTTGAAGTGGTACTATCAACACATTGTCTCATCCAATAATTTAAAAGCCATAAAAACTGTAAATTTATTACAGAAATGTAATATCTTGTAACATGTTAATTTTCTGATCCCCCTGGCATGTTCATGTTTTGTTTTTTCTTTTTTTTCTTTGTTTTCTTTCTTGCTATCTTTTTTTGCTTCTTGCCTTTTGTTGTTGTTGTTGCTTGAAATATGTCAATGTTTTGACTTTTGTTAATAAGGAACTATTGAAAAAAAAAACACTGGCAGTGAACACAGTTCTCTGCTACATCTACATGTGCAAGTTAAAACTCTACCATGCAAAGTGTGATATAGCAACAACACCCAGAAACACTGCTGGCTTCTCTGGGCCCAAGCTCATCTGAGATGGACTGACGCAAAGTGGAAAGGTGGTCTGACGTGTCCACATTTCAAATTATTTTAGAAAATCATGGACGTTGTGTCCTCCGGGTTAAAGAGGAAAAGGAATGTCCGGGTTATTTTCAGCGGAAATTTAAAAAGCCAGCATCTCTGATGGCATGAGGGTGTGTTAGTACCCAGGGCATGGATAACTTGCACATCTGTGAAGGCACAATTAATGCTGAAAAGTACATACAGATTTTGGAGCAACATTTGCTACATTTGCAACATCTACCTGCTTTCTAAGGTAGAAAGCACAACACCCAGCGTTGTTTAAAAGCCCGGGTGCGCTTTGCTAACTAACTTCTTTTTCTTCTTCCTCACTCTCTGTTCCTCCTCGTTCGTTTTCTTCATTACTGCTTGTCCGTGTCTCCTCATTATTGTTTAACTCCGTACGTTTTAGTGTGTGATTCTCAAATTTTCCACCTTGCCATCTTCATCATATCTTTTCCCTTTAAGACAAATTTTGTGTCATTAAGAAGTTTTTCCCAGTTTATTTCGGCTGTCATAACTGGCTTAAATTTAGGAAACGTTAGTGAAGTTAAGTGAAGTTAGTCAGAACTTTAGTTAAACTCTGTCTTGTCGTTCTTCGTAAGACTGAGGGATCCATCTGCCTCATCACTGCCAGTCTACTCAGACGCCCACCTGAGCACCCATCCAGCCAACACTTCCTACTGAGAGCCAAACAGCTGACTGTTGGACTGCCTGAAAATGGCCCAAAGGATCTTCTCAGTTCCCACTGACTGAAAAGTGTTCTGGACTTGATACCTCTCGGCCACCTTTCATTAAACCGGGGCCTAAAATTCCCACCTGGTACCGAATGCAGCGGCTGATAAAAGTCAGTTCTTGGTAGGATAAAATCTCCTAATATTCTGCTGGTGCACTTCTGGTGATAACAAGTCTACAGGTCTTTGGCTCTAATTTGTCAATGTTTCTACTCCAGTTTGTCTAAATCTATAGTAATTATTGTCACTTCGCCCTCATGTTAAATTTAACTTTCCAAACCCCCTATTGCCTCAAAGTTTTAACTTCTTTGATTTAACTTGACTCTCCTATTCAAGTTTTATGCTGATTCAACACCTCATGTCAATATTTTGGTACCAAATTCAAACAGTCAGTAATTTTTATAACCTGCCATAATTTGTGATATATTTCTTTAGTCAATAAATGCCCCATAAACGGTGCAAAACTTAATTCAGTTGTGTGAATGTGTATTAATAAAATTATAATCTTACTCCGAAGCGAAGAACTTATGGTTTAGGGTAACTTAACTATTTGAGACTGATAAACACATAAATCCTAGATTTATATAATTTTTCCCTCTTTTGAGGGTGATGCCCCGAGGTTTATAATTTATGAACTGTTAACAATTCATAACGTCTCCATCATATTTCATGTACCCTGCTACAAATATATAAAATAAAAAAATATTGCTCCAAGCACTGAACGCTGAGGAACTCCATGAAAAACTATGATGTATGAAGAAGATTTATTATTAATATGAACAAACTATTAGATAAACATGATTTAAACCATTTTACAGAGATTAGATTAGAACAATATTTTGGTTGGGATGGGATCTAGCAGACATGTTGATGGTTTGATGAATTAAGCTATTATGTTTGACAATTCAGAGAGCTCAACGTGACAAACACAATCCAAACACAAATCAGGTTCTAGTGACACTTTTAAAACTGCTTCATTTGATAAGGAATCAGAGGCAATAGGAAGAAGGATGGTGTAAATTTTACCCTGTAATTGTAATAATTTTATTTTTAAAGAATCTCATGAAGTCATCACTAGTTAGTGTTGTAGGGATACATGGCTCAACAGAGATAGGACTTTTCATTTGTCTAGCTACAGTACTAAACAGAAATTTGGGCTTGTTTTTTTTTCCCTATATTAAATCTGAATTATATACAGTTTTAGCTTTATGAAGAGCTTTTTTGTATGTTAGTAGGCTATTTCTCTAGATCAAATAGATTTCAATAATAAATTATAAATTCCATGTTAGTGGAGCGCCACTTATTTTTCTCTATTTTCATTTTTTCCCACCATCTTTCTACTTGCCTGTTTTAAAGTACATTACTCTGAATTAAGCCAAGGACCCAGTATCCTCTGACTGATCTTTTTCTTTTTCAGAGGAGCAATTTTATCAAGTGATATTTGCATTGAAGTTGTAATATTATCAACAAGATAATCTAAGTCGCTGCTGTCTGTTGCATTGCTCTGCAAGAGAGAAGAAAATAATAATAAAGATTCTTTATAATTGCTTACAGCGTTCTCTTATGAACATCTATTATTATTATTATAAATTTCTTCTCAGGCGCTGTGTACTCCGTCAATGTAAACTCAAAGGTTATTAAAAATTATCAGACAGAACAGAATTGTGAAAATGTATTATTAAGTGCTTACTCTCTATACCATATGTCAGAGCAAGATCAAAATTATGATGAAGAGGATGAGTAGATTTGTGGACAATTTGGGAGAAACCAATTGACTCTACTAAATTATCAAAGGCTATGTTTAGCTATCACTTTCAACATCTATACAATATTGAAATCCACCACCATTTTTACTTTTTCAGTGTTCAATAATAAGCCAGAAAAAAGGCTGCAAAATCAAACAAAAACTGAAAACAAGGACCTGGTGGATGATATTCAACAATAAGTGTTTTTTTTCTGGTTTGCATTTTGGGTAAGAAACACTGATGGTCACAGACTTGAAAGCATTATAACTAATAGTTAATAATCAATAATCTTGACTGAAAATTAGCAGCTACTCCTCCACCTCAACCATTTGTTCTACGCACATGAAAGTTTAAACAAGTAGCAGGAGTGGATTTATTTATATTGACAACATCCTCCTTTTGTAGCCAGGTTTATGTAAGACAAAATCAATAAATATGGTTATCAAATCATTGACTAATAGAGACTTAAAGGAGAGTAACTATCCTTGTAAATACTATTACTGTAATGCTATTTTATGTAATACTATTTATATTATATTTATAGGAATACTAACTGAATACATACAGAACAATCACATGAGACTCACAAGGTACTTACTGTGTGCTTACTGGGATCTGTCGTGGATTTTCCAAAATAAAAGTGGAATCAAGACCTTAAACAAAATAATTAGCTTCTATGACAGTTTTTTTTCCTATTGCAGGTCAAGAGTACTCCAGTCTGAGGAAGCTGTGGCAGAAGAGAAATCAAAAATATGCTATATATACTCATAAGGGGATCGTGATTTGTGCCTGTCTGGACTCCTGAGCCAATATGCTACTAAGGTTTTATTACCCATGCTTCCTTATTTCCACATTCAAATTATAAAGTTTATATGATGCCGGTAGTAATAATAGATTGTCTTTATTTGTAAGTGATCAAAATGCAATTTTGCATTCACAGTTCTCACAGGGGTGCTATCTGCGTACTTACATCTTACTATAGGTTACATACCAGATACCTAAGGGAAAAATTACAATGCATGGACAAGGGACTTTCTGAGTACTCACAGGGTACTTAATGATTAATTTCAAGGGTACTTACTGAGCACTTATGGGATATTTACTGGGGTACATTTAGGGTATTGATACAATTTATTTATATTTTATTAACCTTTTTTATCAAGGAAAATGTCATTGAGATCACAGATCTTCTTTTCAAGGAAGGCCTAGGCTTGAAGGCAGCCTACCATTAATGTTTTTAGACTGTGGGAGGAAACCGGAGTGCCTGAAGAAAAAACATGCATAGACGAGGAGAACATGCAAACTCCATACAGAAAGACCCCAGGTCCAACTGGGGCTTGAACCCAGGACCTTCTTGATGTGAGGCAACAGTGCTAAACAGTAATCCATCATATTTTATGTTGATATTAGTGACTTTAGTATTGATATCAATTCTGCTATTGACAAAGATATTTTATTTATGTCAATCCAATACCAATGCATGCTAATTGCGTCATTTTTCTATACATATGTATCATCCATCCATCCATCCATTGTCTTCCGCTTATCCGGGGTCGGGTCGCGGGGGCAGCAGCCTAAGCAGGGAGACCCAGACTTCCCTCTCCCCAGCCACTTGGGCCAGCTCCTCCGGGGGAATCCCAAGGTGTTCCCAGGCCAGCCGAGA
>NC_051445.1:30742803-30746757 GCF_001649575.2 Kryptolebias marmoratus
GCTTTTTGGCTCAGCTCTCTCTTCACCACGACAGATCGGTACAGCGCCTGTTTCACTGCAGACGCTGCACCAATCCGCCTGTCAATCTCCCGCTCCATTTTTCCCTCATTCATGAACAAGACCCCGAGATACATATGTATCATCAACATGATATTGTATTCGTACATTGTAGCCAATGTCAATTGGCTACAATGTACGAATACAATATAAATATTGATGTCAATAATTTTCAGCATTGATACTGATGTGGATACTCTATCAATAGGTATTTTATCTTTGAAGTCAACATTGATATCATTACTGAGAGCACTGTGCAAGTATAATACTTGTATGGATAAAAAAATATTGATTATATTATTATTTGGACCAATATCGTACCAAGTACTGATAGTGGTATCAGCATTTGTTTCAGTGCAGCCTACTATTGATATTGATGAGAATATGAATGTCAAGAAATTATATGACTAAAATGTATCGGTATTGATACTTTATTTACATTAGTACCAATATTGGTATTGATACAGAAACTATTGGTATCAATATTGATATTACCTGCAATGTACAAATACAATGTCAAAATGTCAATGTGTCAAAAAATTGACACATTGACATGTATCTATATCAACGCTGATGTTTTCTCTATATTGGTAGCAAAATTCATATTGATTTTGAAACTGGAAATATGTCTTGTAACATCGCGAAGGGAACAAGAGTCTTGTTCCCTTTGCGATGAAAGAGCAAAGTCTTGAACCTCAAAATCCAACCCATCACCCTGACAAGACAAGTCCAGGATAAGGTACGACAAATCAAAAGGGTCAAATGATAATCATTATCATCATGTGCTGGTGTGATGTTGATAACAGCAGACACCTTGACTTCAGGGTCTTCTTTAGACAGTTCCTGCAAGCTCTCTGGGTTTACCAGCCAATCTGTCTCTGGTTGTGAAAGAACTGCAGGACCAGATAACCTCTGAGTGTAATATAAAAACGGTTCTGCTTTCATGCCTCTAGAGGCAAGGCATGCAGGGTTACATAGTGTGTTCACATACCTCCACTGTGAGGCCCTGGCAGCCTTGAAGATCTCTGACACTGGGTTTGCCACAAAAACATGGAACCTGGATATCTAATTATTGATATATTTCAACACTAAGGTGATGTCTGTCCAGAACACTGAGTTTAGGAGAGTAAGTTAGTTCTGTCACATAGTTTCAAGTTAGTTTGTTCTAAGTTAGTTCTCTCCTCCACAGCCTATCCAAGCGAACTGCTACCACAGACGCCTTCAATTCCACAAGGGGAATTGTGACTAGTTTTAATGGTGCAACCCTGGACTTACCCATTATAAATGAACTGTACATCTGTGTTATACAGCAGCAGGTAGGTAACAGAAACATAACTATTCTTACTCGCATCTGCAAAGTCGTTGAGGTTTTAAACTTCGTTTGACACTGATATTGTTTAACCAATGCAATTCTTCCACCCAGCTTTTCCACTCTTGAGCAACTGCTGATGGTATAGCATTATCTCATCCTATCCCCCTTTGGCACAGGTCTTGATAGATCCTCTTAGCTGTGAAGATGACAGAGCAAGGAAACCCAAGGGGTCATAGAAGGAGCTTACTATGGAAATAATCCCTCTCCAGGTCAATGGCCGGGATGGATATGCAGAACTTAAATGCATCTGACTGTAGACACCACCACACTCCTAATGCTTACTCAACAGACAAGAAGTCAAAATCCAGGTCTATATTTTTAACCTCCTTGACTCTCTCCTCCTCAGGTATTACTGCTAGGTTGCTGCGGCTGTTACTTATCCACTTTGTTAAGTGGAAGCCGCCTTTGACACAAATGGCTCCGAGGTCAGAGTAAAGAGAGATTTGCATAGCTTGTGGATATGAGATCTTTCATAAAAGCAGTAAAGTCTTTGTGGAAGTCTGTTCAGCAATTGCACGGTTGTCAGGCATTCTTATGTGTCTGTCTTTCAATGGCAGGGCAATGCTGTAGTGTCCATCAATCAGGGTCACTGTCTTACTGGCCAATTCCAGGAACTTAGAATCTTCCTTTGACAACCCCATCTGCTCATCATAGCTGTTTTCAGGGAAGTCTATCTTAAACTGCTGTTTCCATAGCTTGTCTAATATAACAACAGAAACTCTGTTGGTGGTAACTGTTGACGGACATCCTAGCCTTCCACAACATTCTCAACTGAGTGGCCCATTCACTGTCCAACCAAGCACAGTCTTAATGGCAAAAGGTCCATCACCTTCACTCCTGATGGCCTCCAAAGGTTCTAGAGCTCTGGGGATATTCATGCCAATCAAAATCTCCACATGTGCTTTGATTTCTGGCAAATGAACACGCGTCAAGTGTGGCCAATTATTCAGATCTTGTTACTTTGGGATGTTACCCATGTCTACAGGCATTTTGTGCTGAGTGAAGAGGTCAGGCATGCCACAGTACATGTCACTGTTCAGTCCGGTGATTTCAAGTTCAGGTACAATGAAGCTGTCCACCACTTTCTCTTATCCCATGGTACACAAGAGAATCTTTGTTCTTCTCCCAGTGAGATTCAGCTTGTCCACAAGACCCACTGTACAAAAGGATGCTGAACTCCCTTGGTCGAGAAAGGGATATGTTTCCACTGTTGCTTGACCTTTCTTTGATTTTACTTTGACCAGCATGATGGAAAGTTTGCAGTCTTGTTCACCAGCCCCAGTAAGACCACTAGTCTGGATTACAACAGGGGTGTTATCTGCCTCAGTATCAAGTTTAATGTAAATGTTAAATGTTACAAAATACAAAAATCAGGGCACACCATTACTGATTAAAATCAATGTTTTTATATATAAATGATTATTATTGCAAAATATATGCAGAAGTAGTTTGATGGCAAAAAAGTACAAAATAAACTATAAAGAAAACAATAGTGTGAATTATGTTTATAATAATAACAATAATAATAATAATACTTTTTCAGTATCAATACTTCGGTTTTATTCTTGATGAAGCTATCTCTTTGGCACTACATGTTCAATATGTAATAAAACAAGTCAGGTTAAAACTAGTTTTTATTTTAGAATTACATCCTACCTTTAATTTCAGATCCTGCTACAATAACTTGATATAGTGATGTTTTATATATGCATGATTCTTGTTTGTGTTTACGGTCTCAACTCTTTTTACCATGGAGCTCTTCATTTTATTACTGATCTTAAAACCTGGGCATGTTAGTACTATACATCCGCAGATTGAATCATTGTTATGTACTTCCATATAAGGCTGTACTAGGTCTGCTCCTTTCCTATCACCTTGTCTATGTAAATCTCAAATTGACTGGAGGTTATTCATTTTGCTCCCAGGACTTATTGCCTGTGCCAAAGATCTGAACAAAGCAAAAGAAAATATATTTTCAGTTTGCTGTTCCACTGACCTGGAATAAACTTCAATCTAGTCTAAAAATGAAAGCGCTGGTTTCATTAAACATACAGTATCTAAGAGAATTTTGAGAAACAGATATCAGGTTGTAGGTGTTGTGACTTGAAAATATATTTTTTGTCATGTATTGACTCATTTTATTTTGATGAAGATATATGATGGTTTATTTTATTTAAAGGTTATTTGTTATTGTTATTAAAGTTGTTTTATTAAGTTTTTTATCTGACATGAATAGATATTCTTTGGTCAGGCAAAGATACACTATTCTTAGGAAGAGATTTTAGGCTTCATATTATTATGTTTACTTTTATTGTTGTTAGTTTGTTTTATGAAACTTTGTGTTTTTGCCAGTTTGGGCAAGGGCACTCTTGTAAATAATATTTTTAATCTCAATGAGTTTTCTCCTGGTAAAAAAAACAAAACAAAATTATAATATTCTGTGCAAGAGTTACTCGTTTTCTTTTGGTAAAGCATGCACTCATAGTGAGGATTGTGTGGTCTAATATTGCTTATAAAGCAAGGGG
>NC_051445.1:30746765-30755526 GCF_001649575.2 Kryptolebias marmoratus
GGGGGGGGGGGGGGGATACGGTGGAGAACATTAGGTCCTTTCAGAGGATAAATGGCTCTGCCATCTCACACTGAATGAGAACTCATTCAAGCCTTTCATGTCGAAGGAAGGGTCCGACTTAACGACCATCTGCCTAATTTGATGCTGTGTTGAAAAACAACAACAAAACAATCACAAATTGAAATCTTTTTCAATCATCTCGCTTTACTTTAAAGCCACTTTTAAAGCCATAATACTTGATGACTTTCTTCATGACTTAAACTATTAACTGAAGCTGTAAATGGATGAGTTAATCTGAGCCAGGAGATAGAAGCACTGCATGGTGGTGATGGCAGAGGTAGTGGAAATGATGGTGAGGTGTTTCTTAACTTCATATATACTCCCCAGTCATCTTTTCAAGGCACTAATGGAGATATCCTGCTGAGAGGTGCTCTAAGTGTTTCACAGGAGGAGATGGTGTGAGGCCATACAGGCTGTCATTGCAAACCCAAATTGTCTGTTGTGAACATGAGGCAAAAAAATTGTCCAGGCTTCAGACAATAACCAAGAGGCTGTATGGGTCAAAATCTGGCAGAAGGTAAATTAACAAAGAATAAGCTGAAGTAAATTTTTTCTAAATTATAAAAAGAGGAGGGTGAAAATTTGAGCATACAGCTGTAAAAAAAATAATTAAAAAACTATACAAAAACCAAAATACAAAAGTAAAGAGACTCAGTAGGGGCAGAGAGCAGTGAATGGAATAACAGAGCAGAAAGAAAGAGTCAATGACATTAAATCTGTGGCTGAAAACAGATGATTTCCCATTTAACACTCCATTGCATTCGCTGTTATCCTGGGTCCTTTCTGGCACTGTGACTGCACCACTGCTCTCCTTCTGTTTCACAATAACATACCCTCAAACCATCCACCCTCCACAAACAGTAACATATCCACACATCTTCCACTACACACACCTCCCATTGTTCACCCTCTGTACCATTCAATATACCCACCACAGAGGCTTTCACCACCTTTTTAGACAGCCTGCAGGATACTGTTTAGGGGAGAGGGTGGAATTGGGGTTCAGAAGTGGGGGTGTATAGTGTTCAAATAACAACAATCTACCTCCCACATTTCTCTCTGTAGGAAGAGTAATAGACCACAATGGACTCAATAGGAAACATTGTCAACATATGTTTGTAGAAGGGGAAATGATTGAGCTGTAAAGTGGCAAGGGCACTCTCACTTCTATTGAGAGAATTGCACCCAAACAGGACCACAGGGACAAGGGATGGAAACAAAAAATCTTTTAAATGCATTGCTGATGTTCTTCCATTGGGTTCCACGAGAACAAGACTGGACTGACTGAGATAACATTATTTTTATTGGTTTCTGTTCATGCGAACTGCCTAGACACATGCCTTGTTTAAACATTTAAACAATGCAGTTATTTGTTTAAGTAATATATATATATATATATATATACACATACACACACACACTCACCAGCCATTTCATTAGGTGCACCATGCTAGTACTGTGTTTGACCTCTTTTTGCTTTCATTTTTCATCTGTTTGCTTTCATCTTTCCAATATTCATGTCATAGATTCAACATGTTGTTGGAACCATTCCTCAAAGATTTTGGTCAATATTGACATGATAGCATCATGCTGTTGTAGCAGATATGTTAGTTGCAGAGCCATGATATGAGTCTCCCATTTCACTATATCCCAAAGGTGATCATTTGTATTGAGATCTGGTGACCATGGAGCCCACTGGAGTTCATTGAACTGAGACTCATCAGAGCAGGCAATGTTTTTTCTAATTTGTTATTGTCCAATTTTGGTAGGTCTGTGCGAACTGTAGCTTTAGTTTCCTATTCTTAGCTGACAAGAGTGGCATGTGGTGTAGTCTTCTGCTGCTTTAGCACATCTGCTTTAGATTAGACATGTTGTGAGTTTAGAGATGGTATTTTCTAAGAAAGTAAGTAAATTTTATTTCTATAGCACCTTTCACAGACACAAACATCACAAAGTGCTTCACAGAGAAAAAAGTAATTACAAAAAACAAACAAATTATGTAAAAGCCTGTCTGAATAAAAATGTCTTTAGAAGTTTTTTTTTTAAATAGTCTGTGTGGTCTGTGCAGCAATGGGACAGTGGAAGTGTGTTTCAAAGCCTCTGAGCCACCACCTGAAAAGCTCAGTCTCCACAAGTTTTGACTTGAAGACCTCAGAGTCCTGGAGGGAGATAGAGACTCCAAAATGTCCACTATGTATTTGGGGGTTTTTGCATCCCTTTGTTTGTAATGAGTGGTTAATTCAGCTACTGCCAAACCAGCCTGCCTATCCTCCACATCTCTGCCCTTTGGGCCAGAGATGTAGAGGTCTCTAAAGGCTGTGGAGGCTCAAGGGCTGGAGACTGTGGAGGCACAATGGATGAAGTCCACAGAGAACTTTGAGCTGAGCGCTCTGGTAGGCATGGCGACTGAGGTGTCTCTGAGATGATCAGAACATGGAGACCCTTGGAAACTAAACTGAAGAACCCTTGGTGACTGGAGACCATTTGAAAGAGACACGTGGTGCTACTTGTGGCGGATGGTTTGAGACCCTCAGGGACAGGAGGCCAATAAGCATCTGTCTGGACCCCTGAAGACATGAAACCGGGAGGTGTTTGTATGGACTCCCATGGAGATATACAAAGACAAGGAACGGGGAGGCATTCATCTGGACCCCCCTGGAGATTTGGAACTGGAAGACAATCTTCTGAATCTTTCCTCTTCTGCTCTGACTCTGGCATTCTATCACGGTTCAGGGAAAAGGTAAACCCAGGATACAGGCTAACACAGGATGCTTCAAAAGTAACTTGAAAGGCTGAGGAGAATGAAGAAGTTGTTGCAGGTGAGACTATTTAGTCAGGGAACAGATATTTTTTTCTTTGTTAGACCATTCTCTTTGAAACTTAGAGCTCGCCACCTTGTCTCCAGTAGTCACAGCCCAGTGAGATATTTTAGTACAATAAGCTTCAAGTATATTAGACTCTTTGACAAAAGTTTTGCAATGTAGCTGCAAAAACGATCCCCTTTGAAATTAAGTCAGTTTTGAAGTGGTGTTCTGTCTAATAGTAATCAATAGGTAGTACCTTTTTTAGCTGTGACATTGGTCATAAAGCACAGAGTTTGGAGAAAAGGGCAGAAGTCTTCATCCAGGTTAATGACTAGCCAACTGAAAACCAAGATTGCCTGAACTCTTTCTCAAGAATGGCATACTTGTATGAAGAATACCATTTGTCATTATTACAACACATTCTGAGCAGTGTGGCAAGCTTATCTTTTCATATAACAACTGTTACAAAGCTATTGGTGGTTTAGAGGCACCATAGTACTGGGTTGACTTCAAACCTCCACACCATCTCAGTTCTTTCAGAAATCACACCACAATGGCAGAATGCATCTTAGACTTAACTTGAAGTGTTTTGTAAAAGGGGATATTGTATGATGTAATGTCTCATACACTATGCAGATTAGTACAAAATTTGTTAAAAAAAATTGTTGAACTTTGTAAATAAATTTATTTTAGATGACTTTTTTGAAATATAGCAAAAAAGGGTAATTGCTGAAAAATGTTTTTGATAATGACAGAAACAATAAAACAAACAAATAAAAAACATCTTTGTGTTAGTTGCAGAGAATAAGAGAACCAGAATCCAAACGTAACTTAAACAATGACGAACTGGGTGTATGTGATAATGAAAACAAAGAAGATGGGAGAAAGCCAGACAGAAACACAGTAGAAAACAGTTTGGTGTTGACACCAATTCTGGCTGTTTGGTAATGTAACATGTCTGTCTTGGACTGATTTAGATGTGTTTGCCAAACAAAAGAAGTGTTAACTCAATTAAAGGCCACGTAACCCTCAGGATGAAAGGAAAAGTGAAATTATCCCTGCTCATTTAACCTGCCACTTAATTCAACTCTAATTATTTTCTGATCCCTGGGACCTCTGGGCTAATTGTTTCCTGCTCCTCCTTCTGCCTTCTGCTTAGTTTGTTGTGACAGAAAGAAGCTGTTCCATCATCTCTGGTAAATGGCTTCATCAGGAAGAAGCTGTGAGCATCATCTGCTCTGCAGACTGTTCCTGTAGTTATCTGAACCAGATCATGCAGCTTTACTATATGAGTCCAGATCATAATTAAATAGGTGCAGCTTGTGCCACTGATACATTTAAAGACTATGATTTGTTTTCTTATTGGTTCATTTAAAATAATTCAGAAAAGCTTGTGTCCACTGACTATCTATGCTGTCTTTTCTGTTTTAGAACACCTTGCAGAGCCAATCTGAATGTTAGTTTTAAACCATGTCTGCAAACATCTTACAGATTTTTATGCCAGTCAAACACTTCCTTTTCCCCCATAATTCGAACCATGCTTAAATGGTAGTTTCCTCACTATTTTCAATGTTTTTACTGAAAACAGACACTCTGTGTTTCCATCCAGCACATAGTGTCTTAAGTTCATGTCACATTTTGAAAAGTTGCTTCAATCCTGTTCTTGCTTGCTTATGAAGCCACACACCATCGCAGTCTACTTTTTGTCTAACAGTATATGCTTTTTCTGTCATTCAGAGCTTGAAAATACTAGTTTATTAATGTCCAAAGACGATGACAAAATTCAGCAGCAATTTCACCCATTTATAATAATTAGATAAGAATAATTAGTCTTTGCTAAAGGTTCTGATTTAAAACTTAACACATAAAAGGTTTGGTTGTTTTAAAACAGACACATTTTGACTTGATTTAAACATTTCAGAAAGCAAATTACAATTTACATTTTTTTAAAACAACAATTACTTAAGCATAATGTAGAAATGTGTTTTTTAAATGTACATTTATTCATTTGACTTCACAGTCATGTCAAATCATGTTTTTTTGTTTGTTTGTTTGTTTTTTCAGACCAAGTTTCAAAAATTAAAACTTTTTAGGTTTCTGCAATTAATCCTAAAAGCTTTTGGGCTCTATCATCCACATTAAATAAGTTCTGTTCATGTTTGACTGCATGAAGCCAGCAGCCTGCAGCCATGATGGACAACCAGCAATCATTCATCTCAGCTCTAATTAAAAGCTTCTCTAATTACATGCAGAGGAAATGGATAGAGTTACTGTGATCAAATGGAGCTTTGACTTTGAGAGAACGACTCATCCTGATGAAATGCTGCTCTCACACTGAAAGAAAAGCTCTTCCTGAATGTCACTTTTAAACACACATTTTAAATAAATCACAATTTTCAAGGACTTCTAATGACAAGAGCACATCATTTACATCTATATATCAACCACCATTCATTTTCCCCCTCACACTTATTGTATAAAAATATTTCTTCATATTTACATTTTTTGTGCAAGAATTCTCATTTGCACCAAGAGACAAACATGCTTAGACCTTACCGACAATAGATCACTTAAGCACGTACCTCAATGTCCTGTATAGCTGAAATTTTATGCCAAGAACAGATTTCTTAGTATCCTCCCTCAAAAGACTCTTTATTATTTCCACCCTGAGGAAATCCTAAGCAGAGGATTAGGTTTTCCAATTTGTGCATTGGATCTTGTCATTGTTTCTATTTAATCAGGCACTTGCTTTAAATAAAATAAAAAAAGCTTTAGGAGAGAAGAGGTTTAAATTGTTTTACACCAGTTGATTTAATAATAACATCAATTACATCAGGAAAAAAGTTAAGCTGCTAAATGTATGATTATATTAAAAATCTATTATATATCTAAAAATTATAGCATTTTTCTCTATGGTAAAGTTGCAGTAGAGACATTTTTTTACATTTTTTAATTGGGGGGGGGGATCTGTAAGCACTTCATTGTCATGTTCAGACGTTGACACGGTGAATGCATTTATGTTGCTGTTAACACTTTTGGTCACTAAATGGCACTGTTGCAACATCATAGGGAGAAGAAACTTTGTTAGGTAGAAATGCAGAAGAAGATTAAGACTGGAGGAGTTTTATCATGATGCATGTCTTGATAACATATAGAACTTGTAATAAAGTTCTTAGTTTTATCATCCGTCTCCTTATCTATCTCTCTCAGACTTAAAAGAAACAAAATATTTTGCTCTACACTGTACTATAAAATGCTTTTTATTTAAACAAAATTTTTGAAAATAAATAAACAAATGAAGTGAAAATGCTGAGTACAGTGACATAAAATTCTGTGGCAATGAAAGTTCATGCATCACATTTACAGCCTATTCATGCTGAAGAATTTTTGTCTGTCTTAGACAACCTTTTTTGTCACAAAAGAAATTGTAAGAAAATTTTTGGTCATGAGCTTCTGTCAGTGACCTGCGCTCGTTTAATGTGACACGATCTCCGATAACTGAATCAGCTCGCTCCTGACCAAAGACAACTTATGACAAATGACAAGCAGAGTCAGAGGTTTTCTTGGGAAGTCATATAGTGTGACTGCTGCTGCATTTAATGTATTTTTTTCCAGCTATAAGTCTCTTCTTCCTCATCCTCCACCCTTCTCCCTAAAAGAAAGAAAAACATTACAGTCTGTATCTGTTAAACTTGCATCATGTAATATGACACAAATTACAACCAAGGTTTTACAATCTCAAGCTTGCAGAGTAAGACGTACTGGCCTTTTACATGGACCAAAAATTACACAGTGTGAGCCAATCTTTAGCGCTATCTGAGCTGCTTTCCTTTGTATTTCCACCACTTCGTTTTTGGTTCCGTTGAAGAGTGTTGATCATCCCAGAGTGTGAAACATGGCACACAAAGCCTTGTTTCCATTGAATGAATGTGAACACAAGTCACGTACACCACAAACTCACATGACCTCACTAGTGCATAATTGCACTCATCCTCAGGTTAATACAATCAGTAGAATTACAGAACATTATTACATGATTCTAACTGGTAAGGAGCATCTATATTATAGTTTCACTTCACACACGCTCAACGGTTCTCTAATATCAGTGGCAGCTGTCACAGGCTGTTTTTCTCTGTTTCCTCCTCAAGATGGAAATATATTTTAAACTTTCATGTAGAGTAGAGTGGATATTGTCAACATCAGTTTTCCCTTTAACTTTAACTGGCTTTCAAGCCAGAGGGAGCTTTTTTTAGTCAACCATCTTGTTAAGATGTCTCTGTTGTGCCCAGGCCACAAACTGTCCAGGCACTGCACTTCCACATTTCAGATTTCCACCTCTTGCATTCCTCATCATGATGAAATTAACTTTAAATAATAACTTGTTTTTGACATTTTTTGAATTGTGTCAGAATAGTTCATGTCCACATCAAAATGTATCAACAATAGATTCCACCCCCACTCCAAGGTAATGTTAGGGTTGTGCATCCCATGTCTGTGGCCTGCACTATACATATCTTGGCACAATCACTACAATTTTATTAATTAATGAATGAGAAGGAAAACTTGACACAATACATTTTAGCCCCCAGTCACGATATAGTGTATTTTACAGTCAGTTAAGAAAAAAATTAGACATATTGCAGTTTTAAAATCTGCCAGGCAGCAGATGATCTTAACACTCAGTAAATCAGCAGTATGCAGCAAACTGCTTTTTCCAAACAATGAAAGACAGCTACACCTCCAACATTCCTCAGCATAAAATGATTTTAATCTAAAACTGTGTGGAGTTTGCATGTTCTTCCTGTACTCATGTGATCACAGTCCAAAAACACACGTTAGGTTCATCGGTAACTCTAAATTATCCCTAGGTGACAGTGTGAATGGTTGTTTGTCTCCTTTATTTTTATGTGTCCCTGTGATGGACTTGCAAGCTCTCTAGATGTACCCCACTACTTGCACACTGACTGCTGAAAATAGGCACCAGCTTCCCAAAACTCGAAAAGGAAAAGTGGGCAAAAGAAAATGGATGGATGGATAAATAATGTTTAAGCTGTGTTGACACCCTGACTGACAAGCCTTAGGTCAGTTTTTTATTTACTTATTAGCTAATCCAATAATATTTTTTTTCCAATTTTACAGCCATGCTTTAAATCACAGAAGCTTTTCCATTTTGTGTTCTGACTCTTGTCAGACATCTCTAGCCACTGCTTGTCCTCAGCCCAGCTTTCTGTGTTAATGGCTCATAGCAATCATCTGGTTGTCATCTCCATCACTCTCATTGGAAACCAGCAGTCATCTTCAGGACTCATTTCCTGGTATCATTTTGAAGGCATGTGTTCCGATGGGATGTGGAGAGACACATATTGTCATTACAAGGGAAAGTCAGCCATAGTAATGATTCAGTCAATTTCCCCCCCTATTGAGGCACATTATTGTGACACAATTCTGTCGGGTAAATGGTGGCGCACAGTCGTTCTCCCTCTCTATTCTCTGATGTAGGTTCCTGGTCTTTCTTTGACTTCATTCTCACAAAATAATTTTCATTTAACACAGCTTTACGGGCTAGGAAGCAGATCACAAAAACACAGTTGAAAGGAAGAGTGGTTGCAATGAGAAAGATTTGAAAAAATAATATCTGATTTTTATAAAGTGAAAGACTCATCTGGAGTTGTAGCCTTGGGCAGAGTAGCAAAAATAAACAAGAGCCTGGAGGCAGTCCTCTCTGCTTATACACTCCTGATCAAAATCTTAAGACCAGTTAAAAAACTGCAAGAATTTGCATTTTGCACTATTGGATCTTAAGAAGGTTCTAAGTAGAGCTTCACAATGTTAAAAGAAGAAATCAGCATAAGAGACAAAAACTTTTGAGCGGGGAATTAATTGAAAACTGCATTTAC
>NC_051445.1:30756515-30767541 GCF_001649575.2 Kryptolebias marmoratus
GAGAGGCCTTGCTTATGCAGCTCAACAATCCTACCACGTTCAAAGTCAGTGAGCTTTTTGCTTTTGCCATCAGGAGGTCTTGACAGTGTAAAGACTTGACAGAAAATGACATGGAATCCAGATTTTTGCACAGCTTTTGGCTTTTAAGGACTATGGTCGTAAACGTTTGATTAGCTGAAAAAATCATGTTTGAGTGTAAATGCAGTTTGTAGAAAATTCCCTGCTCAAAAGTTCTTGTCTCTTGCACTGATTTCTTCATTTAACATTGTGAAGCTCTACTTAGAACCTTCTTAAGATCCAATAGTGCAAAATGCAAATTCTTGCAATTTTTTGACTGGTCTTAAGATTTTGATCAGGAGTGTATCTCACAGTTTGCTCCTATAATTCAGAAAAGTTTATGTTTGGTTTGCCAGCCAATTGGATAGAAAGATCTCAACTAATATTGGATCTTAAAGGGCAACATCTATATTATGTTTTGTGTGAAGCTGCAAAATGCTCCTGTTAAAGCCAGATCATTTTCTTCCTACTAAAATTAAAAATAGTGGTTTAGCAGAGAAAAACTGTTTGTAGCAGAATTAATTCCTTATTCATTTTTGTTTTGGCTTCAGTTTGCATGAATTATTAAATTATTAAAGAATACTGGACAGGATTTTCTGATCTTCATTAGTTAGCTTTGATCCTGCCTTGTTGAACTAAAATTAAGGTATTCTCATTATACAGTGCCTTGAAAAGGTCTTTATACTTCTTGAACTTATCCACATTTTGTCATATTATACAATATAACACAAACTTCATTATTTTATGGGATTTTATTTCATAGGCCAACACAAAGTAGCACATAATTGTGATGTGCACAGAATATGTGACCTGTTCTGGCAAGATGAGTTGTAATAGGCACAGGCAGAAGTGCAGAAAAAGTGAAAATATTCATTTGTGTTGTAATTACCTCCAGCAAGGAGGTTTTCGGTAGTGTTTGTATGTCTGTCTGTGCATAAGATTATTCACAAAGTTACAAATGGATTTTCATGAAATTTGCATGAAATGTCAAACATACTACAAAGAACAACTGATTTTCAGTTGTATCCATTGGTTTGTTCATCTGTCTGTTAGAAAGATCAAGTAAAACTAACAAATAGATTTGGGTGAAATTTTCAGGAAATGTTGAGGTTGTCACAAAAACCAATGGATTCAATTTTGATGGTAATCCAGATTATGATCTGGATAGCTCTATTTTTTTAATCACACTGTTGCCTTTTGCAGAGATTTGTGCTTTCTGAGTGCTTCTAGTTGAGATTGGAGATTCTTGAAATTTAATCTCAGTATAAATCCAGCTGTTCGGTGAAGGCATCAGAGGATTGTTGCAGAACATTAGTGATCAAACAGCATCATGAAGATCAAGGAACCCAACAGACAAGTCAGTAATAAAAATGAGAAGTTAGGGTTAGGTTATAAAACAATATGCCAAGCTTTGAACATATATTGAACAAAGCTCTGTTAAATATATCATCCACAAATGGAAAGAATATGGCACAACTGCAAATCTACCAAGATGTGGGCATCCATTTAAACTGGCAGGCCAGGCAAGAAAACCATTAATCTGAGAAGCAGCTAAAAAGCCCATGGTAACTCTAGAGGAGCTGCAACAATTTATAGCTCAAATTGGACAATCTGTCCACAGCACAGCTTTTAGTCATGCACGCCACAAAACTGACCTGGAAGAGTGGCAAAAAAAGCCATTATTGAAAGAAAGCCAAAAAAACGTGTTTGTAGTTTGCCACAAGCCATGTACGGGATACAGCAAACATGTGGAAGAAGCTGCTCTGCTCTGCTCAGACCAAACCTAAACTGAACATTTTGGCCTAAATGCAAAATGTTGTGTGTACAAAACTAACACTGCACATTACCCAGAATACACCATCCCCATGGTGGTGGCAGTATCATGCTGTGGGGATGCTTTTTTTCAACATTGACAAGGAAGCTGGTTAGGGTTGATGTGAAGATGGGTTCTGGGAAAATGAATCATAATGGGGCGGCACAGTGGAATAGTGGTTAGAGCTGTTGCCTCCCAGCAAGAAGGTTGCAGGATTGCTTCCAGGCCTGGGGCCTTTCTGAGTGGAGTTTGCATGTTCTCCCTGTGCACACGTGGGTTTACTCCGGGTACTCCGTTTTCCTCCCACAGACCAAAAACATTCATGTTAGGTTAATTGATGACTCTAAAATTGTCCCTAGGTGTGAGTGAGAGTGTGAGTGGTTGTCCCGTTTGTCTATATGTGGCCCTGCGATGGACTTGCGACCTGTCCAGGGTGTCCCCCGCCTCTCGCACAGTGACTGCTGGGGATAGGCACCAGCTCCCCGCGACCTGGAATGGAGAAGCGGGTAAAGAAAATGGATGGATGGATGGATGGATGAATCATAATGTGTGCAGGAAAAGTGAAAATATTGATTTTTGCTATAACTGAGATTTGCAACAAAAACACGTGCAGGAAGACACCATCTATTGATCTGACTAACTAAAATAGCATATAATCAGTCTTCTTAATCTATCTTTATTTTTTTTTCTAACAAGTATGTATTCATAAATAAGCCTTTTAATTTTAACCCTATTAGGTTCCTGTCCCAAAGTGCCCCTTTGGAAATGTGAGTATCATGTTCCTGACAACATCATTCCAGACTAAAAAAAAATGTAAAAATCATTTTCAAACCAGTACTCTTGCTTGTTGCTAGCTAGGTAAGAAATTGCCAAACTATTTATCATTTTGAAGCTTCTGAGATGGAGAATTTGAAAAAAGTAATTCAAAATGAAAAATCCCTCATTGTGACTCATTTTGCCAGAATGAGTCACAAACTAAGGACAATCCTAGAAGCAAGCCTAATAGAAGCAATAAAAGACTTGATGCTGAATCTGTTAGATTTCTTCTTCTCCCTCTGTCTCCTGGCATATTTCCCTCCTAGTGGAAGACCAAGAGAATGGAAATGTCCCTGGAGACAGAGGGAGAAGAGGAACGCCAAGAGTGTAGGACTGAGGATAGCAACTCTAAACATAGGGACAATGACAGGCAAAGGTAGAGAGCTGGCTGACATGATGCAGAGGAGGAAGGTAGATGTGTTATGTGTGCAAGAGACCAAGTGGAAGAGCAGGAAGGCTTGCAGCATTTGGGGCAGGGTTTAGGCTGTTTTACCATGGTGTGGATATGAAGAGAAATTGAGAAAGGGTGGTTCTGAAGGAGGAGTTAGCAAGGAATGTAATCAAGGTGAAAAGAGTGTCAAATACGGTAATGACTCTGAAGGTAGAAGTAGAAGGTCTGATGTTGAATGTTATTGGTGGTTATGCTCCACGGGTTGAAAGTGGTGTGGAAGTGAAAGAGAAATTCTGGAAGGATCTTGATGAAATGACAGAGAGTAGTACCAGGGAGGAGAGAGTGGAGGTCAGAGCAGATCTGAATAGAGATGTTGGTAAAGGAAACCTGATGGTGGAATAGTGAAGTGCAGGAAGTTATCCAGAGGAAGAGGTTAGCCAGGAAGAAATGAGAGATTGAAAGGTTTGACGAGAGAAGACAGGAAAATGGGGAAATGCAATGGAAGGCAAAGAGGGAGGGGGCAAAGGCAAACCAGAAGGAGTATGATAAGTTGTACAAGAGGCTAGACACTAAGAAGTAAGAGAACATTTTGTATCGACTGGCGAGAAAAAGGGATCAGGCTGGAATGGATGTGCAGCAGGTTAGGCTTGTTAAAGACAGAAATGGTAATACTCTAACAAGCAAGGAGAGTTTGCTAGGAAGATGAAAGGAGTACTTTGGGGAGCTAATGAATGAAAAAAATATAAGAAAAAGAAGAGTGGTGGTCATAGAAACTGTAGACCAGGAAGTTGAAAAGATTAGGTAGGATGAAGTCCGTAAAGCTTTGAAGAGGATGAAGAAGGAGAAGGCAGTTGGACCTGAAGAAATACCAGTGGAGATATGGAAATGGCTAGGTGAGATGGCAGTGAAATTTTCGACAGAGACTTGCACTTGAAAGACGAAGGATGAAAATCAGCCATAGCAAGACAGAGTACCCGTGTGTGAATGAGAGGGAGGCAGGTGCAACAGTGAGGCTACAAGGTTCAGGACAGAAGTATTTAGTGTTGACTTTCCAGGAGTCTGGTAAAGAGGTGAAGAAGAGAGTCCAGGCAGGATGGAGTGGATGGAGAAAAGTTTCAAGAGTTATTTGTGACAAAAGGGTGTCAGCAAAGGTGAAAGGAGATGTTTAAAAGACAGTGGTGAGAGCAGCTATGTTGTATGGTTTGGAGACAGTGGCACTGGCAAAAAGATGGGAGACAGAACTGGAAGTGGCAGAGCTGAAGATATTAAGGTTCTCCTTGGGAATGACAAGGATGGATAGGATTAGAAATGAGGTCATCAGAGGTACAGCGCAGATTGAACGACTGGGAGATAAAGTTAGAGACTGAGATGGTTTGGACATCTGCAAAGGAGTTACAGTGGGTATATTGGTAGAAGGATGTTAGAGGTGTAGCTACCAGGAAAAAGACAAAGAGGAAATATATGGTTACAGATAGAGAGAACATGGAGGTAGTTGGAGTGAGGACATAGGATGCAGAAGACTTAGTTAGATGGAGGACTCGCTGTGGTGACCCCTGAAAAGGGATCAGCTGAAAAAAGAAGAAGAATGGCCCAGTCAAGAGTCCATACCTAAATCCAACTGAAAAGCTGTGGCAAGACTTGAAAACATACATGCTATCAAAAAGGTCTACCATACATGGCTGTGCCAGAAAAGAATGTATTTATTTTAGTGAACACAACTTCAACTTGTAGACTTTTATAAAATACCAATTTATGAATTTACAGTTATTATACAAATAAATAAAAGGGCTAGTATTCCTTGAAGGAATGTCTATTGCCCACTGTCTTTCATGCCAGAATTTTAGACAAAGATCATCTTATGTTCAGAAATAACAGAATTGTAGCTGTTCTAGTTTAACCTTCAAAATAAAATATTATGCAATCTCTTATAATATCATGAGATGTCACGCTGTTGTGAATGGCTCTACCACATGTAATTTTAGTTCATTAAATGTTGAATTGATGAAGTTATAGCATTTTTGTGTTGGCTAAAATTAATTGCATGTTGTGGTCATCTTGAATGGCATTGACTCCAAAAGTTAATCAGATCTAAATGTACAGCCAATTATTAATTTCTGAAAGTTTCAATAAAATCCATTCAGTGGTTCATGAGATATTTTGATAACAGACAAGTAGGGTGGATTCCAAAAGGTATTGCTAAATATTTAGGCAAAGGTCTCACACCATGAGTAGCACTTAGAATATGTTTTGTGAAGGACTCAACCGCACCATATTTTAGCACTGAATGAGTAGTCAGTGCTGAAATATGGTAAAGCCATTTTTGTGTCTTGTGGCAGCCATCTTAAAGTGGATTAGCTCCAAAGTTTGGTGTACATCTAATTATTACTTGGCTAAAACATTTTGTTTTTCTAGCTTTTATGCTTTTTGAAATATTTCCCTTGATTTACATTTATTTTTTATAAATAAATAGAGATTCTTAACATCCTTGAAAAACATTGTCTTCTCTGAAATTTACTTTCTTCAGTTTTAATTTCTAGCTACTGTTAATTTTGGCTGTTAGCTACTGTTTTGCTAATCTCAGCTTTTAGCTACTGTTGAACTAATTTTGGCCTTTAGATAATTTTTAAATTTAGGTATTAATCTGCTAGATATAGATTTGAGCTACCATTTTGCTAACGTCAGCTTTTGTTTGGCAATTGTTTGGCAATTGTTTCCCTTAGCTCCCTTTATTTTGCTAATTTTAGCTTTTGTTAAGAGCATTTTAGCTTTAGCAATTCAGTTTCAGCTTCTTTTTCTTTATCAGCACTCAACATTCACACTGTACTTGCACAGAAAACTTTAAATTTAACTCTAAATTTCTCTAGTTCAACACTATATTGCTTCTTCATATTTTAGAATTAATGTATACAATGTGCTTTCCAACTAAATATTTCATTTATTATCACTCCAAGGAATTTGCTTTCATTGACCCTTTCAATATCAACCTCATTTCTGTGAATATTTACATTTATATTGATTCTATTCCAAATAACATTTCAGTTGTTTTTAAATATTAATTAGTGTTTATCAACACAGACTTTCAGTTTTGTCATTTTAGTTGTCATCTTCTCCAATAAATCCTGCAAACATAAAAACATAATCATAGTAAAATCTATTGACATAATCAGCAAAAATACCCCATTTTAATACATTGGACACTCTACATATATCACTGATGTATAACACAAAGATTCTCAACACAACACTGATGCCTGCAGAATGAAAGATTATGATAGGGATTAAACATTTCTGAGCATGACTCTTTTTTTCATCAATCTTTTGAACATTTTCTTTCCTAACAGTAGATGGTTAGCAGGTGTAGCCATGCAAGGTTCCTGGCCTGAATTTGTCTGTGATACAGCGAGGCACCGCACTGACACATCATGTGGGATGAGAAGTGAAAACTGAATGGAAATGAGAGGGGGGAGCAGCTAGCCTCCAGTCCGAGGCTAGCTGCTGAGAGCAGGTTTTAATCAGCGGGGCTGGTAGCAACAGCAGTGCAGCCTCTGAGAGCCCAGGCATCACATCACATTATAACTCAGCCCAAACAGAGGCGCCAGAATGGCCGAGCCTGAAATAACCGATAACCCTGCCAAATTGGATCTCCATCCAAGCTGCTGCAGTCTTAATCTGCTTCATCCTCCTGCACTAATGAAGCTAATGGAGGGAATAAGTGACACACTCTTTCTTCTCTCTCTCTCTGTCATTGTCATCTCTTTAATGATGTTACTGATGATGGAAGGAAGAAGGTCTGAATGTTTTCTTTTTCTCTGCCACATTAATATAAAACTATCAACAAAAAAGGACAGGAATTATTATTTTAAATAAATGCACTCATATTTGGGTTATGGCATCATTTCTATTAACTTTATACACTATGTCTGTAAGTGTAAAAAATAGACATTTTTGTCACTTCAACATTAATTTCTCTTGCTATGTTTATAATTTTTGCATTTATTGTATCTCTCCATGTTAAATCATGTGTGTATACTGTAAGTGCATATAGCCTTTTTTCATCATTTTGTACATCAAGATATTTTCAGTTCCATTTCTGTTTCTAGTAGAAGAATGAAAACATTTTCATTATTGGCCACTGAAGGCAAAAGTGATGTTTTTGCCCATGTTTGTATGCATGTTTCTTTGTCTTTAGCCTTACCAAAATATCTCATGAACAACTGGATGTATTTTAAATGTAACTCTCAAAGTAATCACTGGATGTACATTTAATCAAATTTTGGAATTAATCCAATTAAAAATTGCTGCCACAGCTAGTCAACCTTAGGCAAGATAACAATTACAATAACGCAGTCATTTTTAAAAATAGAGTGTATTGCTAAACCTGTACTTTTATTTTGCAATATTGCTTGAAATTGTGCATCATGTTTGATCAAATTAAGCACAACTTGGTGAGTTCTCATCATAAGATGATCTTAGTCAATAACTTGGACATGAATAGCAGTGGGTAAGTTAGTCTTTTTCTTACCTTCATACTCATATAAATGTGTTTAAGATGTGGTATATTAGTTTCTGTGGACACCAGAACATTGCAGATGGTTCTGATGGTTTCAGGGAAATCTGTCAAACTTAAACAGGATGTCCTAAAAACAGAGCAGGTTAGTTGAAATCGACAAAGAAATATTGCACATGTAGATTATAAATGTTTTTACACAATAGTTTTGAAAACTCACATAACATCCATTTTCCAACTAGTATTACCTCGAAGTAAAAGGATTCATTTAGTGTTTAATGGAATTCCAGTACCTCACAAGAATGTAGTAAATACTTAAAGGCCTAGCATTTCCTAAAGTAATGCGCATCGAATCCATATATCATTCGTTCTTTCCATTTTCAATTGACTATCAAAAATCAAATAATAAAAAACTGAGTGGTTATTTTGTTTTTGAACATAACACCAAAAACAAAAGAATGCTTTGTTTTTCATATTTCATATTTATAAGTTAAGATAGAAAAAACACGAAATCGAAAAACAGGCAGCAAAACAGAATTTGATTTTAATATTTAATTGGTCATGTTTAGATGACCCGGAAGTGGCTTTATGCAGCAGCTAAGGTAATGTAGTGAAAACTATGGCAGCGCTAGAACCACTGACCGAGGACATGTTTAACAGCGGTTTGATCCTTGAAACAATACGTATGTCTCCATGGCTGATGAGTCTGACTGGATTATCTGATCCTAATTGATCGATATTGAATAAACATAAATATGTAGACACCTCATTACGTCCCGGAGCGCATCTGCCGTCGCCGCCATGTTGGACAGATCTCTCCTCTCTCTAAGAGCCAACAGGAGTAAACACAAAGCGAGCAGCTATGACCAGATTTCATATCACCTGTGATTACCTTTCACAAGTAGGACTGAACAATAACTTTGGTTATTTGACCATTTATTATAATATGTTATCTTAGCTAATGTTATTTGCCAAACAACGAAATGCTAACAGGAGGAACTGGTGCTCTCTCTCATTAGCTCTGTCTGTTTATTTTTCTTCACATTTTGAAGGTTTCCCAGAACACAGATTTAAGGAGGCAATGGGAAGCTGCAGTAAGAAGGAGGGTTTTGTTGCTACAGAGTCGTCTCATCTCTAATGAACATTTCAAACCAGAGGACTTTAACAGGACCAGCTTAGAGATGATGTGACACCACCTGTCTTCAACTTCCCAGCTTATCTCCAAAAAGGAGGTGATTTTTTGTTTTACTGTACATGTTAACAGAAATGTCTATGATTCATGTGTAAAACATACAAACATACAGCTTCCTCAGTACAAAGAAATGAACTGGGATGCACATGAAGGACCCAGCCAAGATGGCGGGCACGCTGACATGTCAGCTCCAGTAGACAGCACCAGTCTTTGACGTGTCTTTGTAAACAATGTCTATGGTGGCCGGTAACAAGCTAACATTTGTTGTTTGCTAGCGCTCCTTACCAAACTTCCAGGTCACCTAAACCCGACCAAATAAATATGGGATCCAAAATACAGGATAGAAAAACGGGCAGCAGGACATAATTTGATTTTAATATTTAATTGTATCTGGTTTAGGTGACCCAGAACTTTGGTTAGGACCGCTAGCAAACAACAAATGTTAGCTTGTTCCCGGCCACCATAGACATTGTTTACACAGACACCTTGAAGACTGGCGCTGTCTGTTGGAGCTGACGAGTCACCGCGGGCGCCATCTTGGCTGGGTCCTTCACGTGCCTCCCAGTTCATTTCTTTGTACTGAGGAAGCTGTATGTCTTACTAAAATAATTAGAACTCTCTGAATCTTTACATAATTTTCACACAGTTTGGTTTGTTACAAACAGCACAGATGTAGTTACGATACAAGATGCTTTCACACATTAAAAATATGTACTTTCATGCTAAAATACTTTGTTTTATGCTCTTTAACAAAGACCGACATATAGTATGGCATATTAATAAATGTATGTTTCAATATATTTCATATTTTGACAAAGAAACAAGTTTGATTGTTCATTTCAATTTATTTTACTCTCACACACATATACACACACAATCCTGAGCCTTCTGTATGCACCACATCCATAATTTGTTTATATTTTTGTGTGCTGTAAATGCACACACACATGCAGTTGTTTTTTTAAAGGCCTGGAAAAGTAATCTTTGAAAACTCCAGGTCAATCCAGGGTCTTACACTGTCACTGCTTTAACTGGGGCTGGAGAGCTGAGGTTCACTTTTATGGAGAAAAAGGTCGACTGGAAGCTCTCTGTAGCTTTCCTTCAGGTTTCTATGTTCCTAAAATATAAGGCTCATAATACATCATTAATTCCTAAACATGCAGAAAGAACTAACAGGTAAAAACAGGTTGAACAAAGTGTAATATTAACTTTAGTTTTACTCATGAATCATACACATTTCTGTTAACATGTACAGTAAAAAAGAAAATCACCTCCTTTTTGGAGATGAGATGGGAAGTTGAAGACAGGTGGGGTCAGAGCATCTCTAAGCCGGTCCTGTTAAAGTCCTCTGGTTTGAAATGTTCACGACAGAGCTGAGACGACTCTGTAGCAACAAAACCCTCCTTCTTACTGCAACTTCCCATTGCCCCCTTAAATCTGTGTTACTGGGAAACCTTCAAAATGGGAAGAAAAAAAAACAGAAAGAGCTAATGAGAGAGGAGGACTAGTTCCTACTGTTAGCATCAAACCACTGTTAAACGAGTCCTCGATCAGTGGTTCTAGCGCTGCCATAGTTTTCACAACATTACCTGAACAGCCGCATAAAACCACTTCCGGGTCACCTAAACCCGACCAATAAAATATTAAAATCAAATTTTGTCCTTCTGCCCGTTTTTCGATTTCGTGTTTTCGATCTTAGCATAAAAGTGAAATAAGAAAAACCAGGTGTTTTTTTTTTTTTAGGTTTTGGTGTTATAATAAAAAACAATAAACAAAATATTTAGTCCGTTTTTCATTATTTGATTTTTTATTGTCAATTGAAAATGGAAAGAACAATTAAAACACAGATTCTGTCTGTTTTTCCATTTCGTTTTCGATCTTAGCCTAAAAGTGAAATATGAAAAAACAGGCGTTTTTTTCGTTTTTGGTGTTATAATAACAAACAAAATAACCAGTTCGTTTTTCATTTTTTCATTTTTCATATACAATTGTAAATGGAAAGATCGAATGATACATGGATTTGTATCGTCCACCACCTTTGGTCTAATCTGGTAAATGTCCTTCCATCCATCCATCCATCCATCTTTTTCCACTTATCCGGGGTCGGGTCGCTGGGGTAGCAGCCTAAGCAGGGAGACCCAGACTTCCCTCTCCCCAGCCACTTGGGCCAGCTCCTCCGGGGGAATCCCAAGGCGTTCCCAGGCCAGCCGAGAAACATAGTCCCTCCAGTGTGTCCTGGGTCTTCCTCTG
>NC_051445.1:30767677-30780520 GCF_001649575.2 Kryptolebias marmoratus
GGATGACCGAGCTTCTCACCCTATCACTAAGGGAGAGCCCAGACACCCTGCGGAGGAAACTCATTTCAGCCGCTTGTATTCGCGATCTCGTTCTTTCGGTCACTACCCAAAGCCCGTGACCATAGATGAGGGTAGGAACGTAGATCAACTGGTAAATCGAGAGCTTTGCCTTTTGACTCAGCTCTCTCTTCACCACGACAGATCGGTACAGCGCCCGCTTCACTGCAGACGCTGCACCAATCCGCCTGTCGATCTCCCGCTCCATTTTTTCCGGCTCAAGACCATGGCCTCGGATTTGAATGCACTGATCCTTATCCCAGCCGCTTCGCACTCGGCTGCGAACCACTCCAGCGAGAGCTGTAGATCACGGCCTGATGAAGCCAATAGGACCACATCATCTGCAAAAAGCAGAGATGCGATCCTAAGGCCACCAAAATGGATCCCCTCAACACCTTGGCTGCTCCTAGAAATTCTGTCCATACACGTTATGAACAGAATCAGTGACAAAGGGCAACCTTGGCGGAGTCCAACTCTCACCGGAAACGAGTCCGACTTACTGCCAGCTCTGACACCGGTCATATAGGGACCGAACAGCCCGTATCAAAGGACCAGGTACCCCATACTCCCAGAGTACTGTCCACAGGATTCCCTGAGGGATACGGTCGAACGCCTTCTCCAAGTCCACAAAACACATGTAGACTGGTTGAGCGAACTCCCATGCACCCTCAAGGACCCTGCTGAGGGTATAGAGCTGGTCCAGTGTTCCACGACCAGGACGAAAACCACACTGCTCTTCCTGAATCCGAGGTTCGACTATCCGACGGACCCTCCTCTCCAGAACCCCCGAGTAGACCCTACCAGGGAGACTTAAGAGTGTGATCCCTCTGTAGTTGGAACACACCCTCCGGTCCCCCTTTTTGAATAAAGGGACCACCACCCCACCTGGTAAATGTCATTATGCAAAATGTCATGTAATCTTGCATGATCTGTTAATGCCCCTACTATGCGTTGGGAATGATTCTTAGTATATCCCACACCAAATTTGAAATCCATCTGTAAAATTGACTGAATTACAGCCATTTTTGTTTTGCTAAGGTTGATTAGAATACTGACTGAATTGACTCCAAAAGTTGATCAGTTGTAGATGTACACCCATTGATTGCTTTCTGAGAGTTTCACTAAATTTTGTCCAGTTGTTTTACAAAAAAAAAAAAAAAAAACTGACTCCAAAAAACATTGTGAAATGCTCTGAGAATGTGTTGAGGGTGATTCTCAGGTACTACCAAAATAAAGTCTAGCTCAATATCTATGAAATTGAATGAGTTATAGCATTTTTCTGTTTGCTAAGGTCAACTGGTTGCGATAGCCATCTTTGAATTGGGTTGACTACAAATGTTAATTTCTTGTAGCTGTTCATGTATTAATTTCTTTCTGATAATTTCATTAAAATCTGTGCAGTGGTTACTGAAAGATTTTGCTAACACTAATGACAGATGAACACATACAGGCTAAATGTTATTGCATTCGCCTTGGGATGATAAAAATACTGAAAGCCTATTTTGAAGAATTTGACTTTAGCTCTGGTCTAAATAGGGATTTGCTTTAGTGCCTTACAGGTGCAGAGCTCTTAACTGATTTTGTATGGTAGTTTTGAACACTTGTCTTCATGTCTTTAAGCAAAGTGTTCAACAAATGCAGAGAAGCAGCATTACTGTTTGAGTAATTCCTTCTCGAAACTCATTTGTCAGCTTATATTACTAGTTTTGTTTTGGTTTTTTTGATCATTTTAATTATTTTGTAGGTACTTTTGATTTTTGGGTGTAAAAAGAGAAATTACAAATTTAAGAGATCCCATATATTAAGGGATAATTGATTTGGTTAGAACTTTATTTTATGTGTTTTTTAATTGTTTTCTAATATTTTAAATATATATATATATATATATATATATATATATATATATATTTTTTTTTTTTTTTTTTTTTTAAATGTACCTTTTTTAGAAGTGGATGTGTCACAAAAAGAATAAATTTGTAGAACAATCTGAATATAAATGAGAAAATAAACAGTAATCTAAATAAATAAATAAAATATGAAAAAGACCAGATCTAAAAGACCAATAAATGCAAATTTTCCTTAATTTGTAAATATTTTTATTAATTTTATCCAGATGATTAGAGCTTGATTTTTGCTATTTTAGTAATTCACAACATCTCATGAAATCTCACAATAATGCACAAAATTGTACATAATATTCTGTATAAGGTTTGGCCAAAACATCTAAAACTCCATCATCTCCCAACATAAAATGACCTTATGCCACACTACAACAACTTTAGAATGTGTAGCATCCATGTTTATTTCCAGAAACAGTGGGGTTTGTGTGACATCATGTTTTCTTCTGCTGACAGTTCACAATGGAGTCTGATGAACGACCATGCAAATAAAATAGGATCTGAGTAAAAGATTGGAACTGAGTAGACTTAGTCTAAAATTCTGCAATAAAAGGAAGTGGGCGATATGCATTCCTTCAAAGAATGCCAGGTTTTAACTCACCTGAAGCCCTCAAATAAGAGAGAGATTGAGAAGCCCTTGTAATTTTGGGTCAATTTGACCCGAAAGCCATGGGCAAGTTAAATGAGCTTGGGAAATACTTTATTTTTATTCAAATGTCAGGCTCTGTCTGTTTCATATATCAGTGCTGAACTGAGTAAGGGAGACCACACTTTTCTGTCTTTGTTTCTGTACTTCTTGGCACCACAGACCATATCAGTATGGTCTGGATAAAATAATTTATGACATAGAAGAACGGCTTGTGTGTCCGGTGCTAAGAAAAGCAAAAATATCTGATGGCAGTGAGTGACCTAGTCTTGGCTAAGGCCTCTGAGAGACTCCAAAAGACCACAAAACAAGCTCAATTTTTAATCCCTTCAAGTAGTTGAAAGGAGGGGATGGAAAAGCCACAGAGCAGCAGGAAGAAGAATGACAAGATGCTTTAGGGCATCGGGTCCCTCCCACACTCCTCCTTTTACACCTCCTATATTCTTCCGTATCTACTTTTCCTGGCTTACTCCTGAGTGTGCCTCCATCTCTCAAGGTGTTTATGTTTCAATCAAAAGAGCTAGAGCGGCGTGACCGGCACTTTCTGCTTGACTAGCAGCCACCATCCCTCACTACTTTAAGATCAACCATAAAAATGCCACTTCACCAGTGCTTCCCCATTTTTCCCTGCTAATATAGCTTGGACTCTTGAAGCCTGCTGCTGGCCTGGTGTCAGACTTCCTGAGAGCACAGGGCAAATAAATCTATCATTGGAAAAGCTTTAGGAAAGGGCTTGGATCAATTATTTGTTTCTTTTGCTTGAATAGCTGTCATATGCAGCAGTACAAGTTATCACTGTGTTCCAGTGTCATTTCAGTGAGTTAGGCTATAGAAAATAATAATAGGTCAAAAACAATTTGCTTTTGTGTATATTGTGAATGAATTTTATTGACAATAACTTAAAGAGGTAGCCCTGATTGACAGCCAAATATTTAAATTATAAGATTATTTAAATAGGCTCTGTGCTTCTTTTGTGGGTCAACATTAACATCACACAATTTCATGACTATTAATTTATGTACCTAAAAAAATTCTGTACTTTTCTCATCCATACCATGCATTTTCTTCACTCGCTCATTTTCTACCTGATTATTATTCCTGTTTAAGATTTTGGGGAAGCTGATGCTTGTCAATGTCAGTTTTATTAGGCAACGCACTGACTTCCATTTTGTGTGGATGTGTCTAGGCATAAATAAGGTTGCTATCAAAAAAATGGGTTGCCACGTCAAAAACATCCAAGGCCAGTAGCAGTTTACGTATATATATATATATATATATATATATATATATATATATATATATATATATATATATATATATNATGTGTGTGTGTGTGTGTGTGTGTGTGTGTGTGTGTGTGTAAACTGGCCACCCCATTTATTTGAAGAAACTGTCAGGATGGGTGGAGATTGCGGCGAACCCAATGTGCAGACTCATTCTAGCTCCAAGATTAAATTTATTTATTTAAAAAAAAAGAAACAAAAACCTGACAAGGCAGCAATACAAGACTAAATACAAAACATAAACTAAAACTAAACCAGAGGCAAAACATGAGGACACCAAGCTGGCAAGAGAAACACAACAACGGACCAGCGAGTACATGGAGGAAATGATCAGGTTTTAAAAGCAGAGGGTAATTAGGGGAAGTGGGCACAGGTGAGTGATTACAATTACGAGCAGATGGAGATTGGCATGGCAGGTAAACAAGTGATGACAGAGGACAAACGAATAATGACATGAAACAAAGACACAAGGAACAAAGACTGAACAAAATCCAGACTAAATACAAAGGCCACTAAATAACAAAATAAAAGAAACAATAAACCCAAAAGAAAACTCAAAAAACAACCCAAACAAAACCCAAATCCTGACAAAACCATACTTTTAAGCAAAATTACCAGAAAGCAGAGTTTCCTCAAATGATTGCCATGGCTACCATTAGCCATCCCCCGGCTCCACCATTGCACTTAGTAGCGGATAAATTTGCTCATTCCTTTCTCCAAGAAATGTTACTCTGCACTCCCTTGGACAACGAATTGTCACTAGAATAAGATAACTATATTCTCTCTCCTTTATTGTTAAAAATGTAATGTAAGACTTTATCCTTTGTGAAAAAATTTCTCTAAATTTAGTTTTAGTCGAATATTCATTAGGTATGTCTTATTAGTCCAGTTTAGTAAAACAATTCAACTTTATTTTTTGATCACCTGGTTTCGAGACATGGAAGCTATTGAGAAAAACAATATTATTTTTATAGAAGTATATTAATAGAAAATATGAAATCCTTTAAAATCAGATTAAATTAGGTGTCTTGTATTTGTCCAATCTAGTAAAACAATTGGGGGTAGTTAGTGTTTTTGGTATTTGCAGCATTTTTTCCTTTACATTTGTTTTGTTGGTTTTATGTTTTTTTGTTCTGTCTATTTTCTACGATTGCAGTGTTTTTCTGTTGCATTTGTTTTTTTGTGTTTTGCATAATTCATGTGTTTGTAGCACTTTTTGCAGCGCATTTGCATCTGTCGGTCACTGTAAAAAAGGCTTGGAAGCGATCCTGCAAACCTTCTCACTGTGGGGTGACAATTTTATCCACTGCTGCAAACTCTTCTGACAATTTACTAAAAATGTCTAATTTTTTAACTGAAACCTCCGTAGAATTAAAAAAAATATCAGATTGAACATTTCTGTAAAATTAGGGCTCAGTCTAAAATCTGTTATCATATTAATTTTTTCCTGCTGTGCTCTTGGGTGTCTGTACCAGGGGTCTCATTTATAAAACTGGCGTACATACAAAACAGTGTCTGAAACTTGCGTACGTCACTTTCTACGCAAAATTTGTGGTCTATAAAACATAAATTTGATGGGAAAATGTGTGGTCCCACACGCCAACTCTGAGCCAGGCGTACCATATACACTTGTTTTGGAGAAAGGGGAAACTGTTGACACAGATGGTGAAGTGGGGAACTGAAGTCACCCTGCATCATTATTCCTCTCAGTTATTTAATTTTACTCCATAATCAAACTTTAATCTTAGATCAACTTTATCATAAGCTTTCAAAACACCAGGACTATTTATGCTTCCACTGATGAGCCATAAGTTTTCTCACCATTACATTCCTCTCACTGGATCACCAAGGTGATGTGTCCCACAGATTAACACACAAGGGGACAGTGGCTACCCCATCAGGTGCTGGCTCTTAACCCTTTTCCAAACCCTCAGAGCGCAGAGGATGCACACTCTAATACCGCTCACACCTGTGCGAGCATCCTTGCAGTGCAGTTTTTGCCAGACCATCACTTTTCAGCATGACAGCGGTCATCCTTCTTTCATAACACTGATCAGCTGGCTCATTTAAATACACCTTCCCATTCATGAGGTGCTTTGCATTTACAGTTGAATGTAGGCGTGTGGAGAGCAGAACATGAGACGGGACCTTGTGTGCAAACTTTTGGGTACAGGTGTGATTTAAAAAGGGAAATTGCTTGCTGGTGAGTGTGTGCATGGTTTTATAAATCTGATTTTTTATAAATGAGATCCCAGGACTGTTAGGAAAAAGCATGCTAGTACCCAGCATTAGTGAAGAATAACCTCAGCCCTAGTCTGGTGAAAAGCTATTCATTGCCACTTTGTTTCCATGGCAACATTGATGAGGTAGTTGGTTAGAAGGGGTGTGAGTTAGGGGCAGGGTGGGGGGACCTATGCTTCTTCCAAGTTTGGCCTGGACATTTTAACAGCTCATAAAAGTACTGAAATCAATCAGGGCTTGGAAAATTTAATACATTTTAATACATGTGTGTGCATGTGTGGCTGTGACAGAGAAAGGGAGAATTCAGTGTGAAAACAGACTGTGTCAGGGGTAATGCTTATATTGGCTGACACAAGGGAAAAACAGCTTTTAAAGTGTTTAGGTTTAATTTTATTCTGGAGTGACATAATTGATTTTAATGAGCTGTTTATAGAGTGAAGTGTCAGTGTGGCTGAGTCATTTGCACGTCTGCCTGATGGGTACTTGTGAGTCTAACGTGAAGGAAAAGCAGAAAAGAAGAGAAATCTCTACTGCCAAAATCTTCACTCCCCACTCCACTGAATACAACTGGCTTCTTTTTAAGTAGAAGCATATTTCAGGGATTAAAGTTCTCTGTCACCACAATGGATTTACATCATTTGAATTGGAAGGATGTATTTCTGTCATGTAAAAATTAGAAGAAAAGGAAAAAAAAAGTTTTTTGTTGTGGTCCCGTTAAAGCCATTCAATCTAATTATGATACAGGGATTAAACAGGTACAGATGCAGATTTGTTTTTTCTCTCTCTCTCTCTCTCTCCTCTCTCGGCGAGGATGGAGGTCCGCCCCCCCTCCATCTGTGCTTATTTTTTATTGTCTTTTTTTTTCTTTGAAGCCTCTATTTGCATAATTTACAAATTAAGTTATTATTGATCCGGTCAGCTGGTCTCTCAACGCAATAGATTAGTGTTTCTCAACGGGGGCGTTGAGAGGATGACAGGGGGCGCTGGCAGCAATATTTTAAAAAAGGGGTCGTTTATATTCTTTTGTTTAGCATTTGCTTAAAGTAAAGTTTACACCAAATATTCACAACAATATTAGTTTAAACTTTGAACTACTTGCAAAAATATTGTGGCCTAAAACATTAAAACCAGCGTGGAACTGCAACTGTATCGATGGTGTTTCTCTTCGGCGCACAGCTCCGTGCTGCCTTCAGGAGAACGGGACATCAGATTATTGTGTATAATTGTCCCACATGGCAGTTACTTTGTAAACTCTGAGAAAAAAACACTCTATTTAGTGGTATTACCCTTGGAATTATTTCTTGCTCTTACATGGGTTAATTTCTCTGAAGGATACACCATGAGCACATTGTTATCGCAGTGGTTAAACATTTACAGGAGCAATGTTCTGTTGTCAGATTTTCCATGAAAGCGTCCAGCATCCAGATGCACATTAACACTTTTCTGGACAAGATGCTTTGTTGACATGACTGCGGACGGCGTTGCCAAAGCATATGAACATAAACCAACAATAAAACAAAATATTCCAAAACCAGACGCCCTTTTTTTGTAGAGGAACCGGTGTACAGCGCAATGTTTTCCGCATCGGCTGGAGCACAATAGGGGCCAACTTAGGGAAAAGGTGCAACGTAGGACCTTGAAACTGCACAGGAAGATAAAGAAGTTAGAAAAAGTACTGAAAACACAGATACAAAAGACTGAAAAGTACCGTAAACTGTATGAGAGACTGAAAAAAGATGAGATTTTCTCCAAAAAGCAAAACGAACAAATTAGTTGGTCTATCCTTTGTCTCCGATAAAGTCAGGAAAACTCTTAACTATCACCATGCTCTTGGACAAAACATTTGAGAAAAGTACAAAAGTTCAACATCAGATAGATCTAGACAAATCATTTCACAAGTTGTGTGTGGTAGAATTATAAAGAAATACAAGTTACAGCAAACAGTTCAGGAAACTATTGGGCTGTCAAGGAAGAGGTTTGACCTGAGAAACGGAACAACAGAAATTAACTTCAAAAGATCAAAGTACCGTATTTTCCGGTCTATAAGGCACACCTAAAAGCCTTAAATTTTCGCAAAAATCGGCGGCGCGCCTTATGTGTGCACGGAATTCCAAAATCTGTCCCTGACACAGGGACGTATGGTAATGTGTACAGTACCGGTATGTTTGCTGGCAGCGATAAACCAATCAGAGAACATTATGTAATACGTACAGTACGTACACAGGCAGCAATAAACCAATCAGAGAACATTATGTAATACGTACAGTACATACACAGGCAGCAATAAACCAATCAGAGAACATTATGTAATATAATACAATTCGTAGCTTGCCATCATTCCGGAAGGATTAAAAAAAGAACTCAAACCGCTGGACGTTGGTGTAGACAGCGCGTTCAAAGTGAAGTTGCGAGTAGTGTGGGAGCGATGGATGACCGACAGCAAACACACGTTTACTAAGATGGGGGCAGTGCCAGGTGAGTTACGCCATCATATGTGAATGGATTGTGGATGCCTGGGCTAAGGTATCTGCAATAACTGTTGTTTGAGCTTTCGCGAAAGCCAGCATCATTGCTGAACAGCCCCCTGGCAATGAGACTGACTCCGATAATGATGAGAGGGAACCTAGCATGTTTGATGTCAAAATTGCCTAGCTGTTCAATTCAGACAGAAGATGAGGACTTTGATGGATTTGTGGAAGAAGAATGATAAAAAAAAAATTTGAGTGTATTGTTTCATGATAGAATAAAGTTCAAACTCACTGTTTTGCATGACCTTTTTTTTTTTGTAGACCGTATGTCTTAGCATGCGCCTTATAATCTGGTGTGCCTTATGTATGGGTTAAGTACAGAAATGGACGACATAATTGAGACTGCGCCTTATAATCCGGTGCGCCTTATGGTGCAGAAAATACAGTACGCATCTAAGAGAACAAAGTTACATGATGGAGTGCATGCTTTTTTTCAATAGGGATGATGATGTCAGCCATATGACAGCAAGCAAAAGTCAGACCAAACAAGACCAAGAGGCTGTTGTTCAGTGTGAGGTTCAAGATATTGCAATACCCAGGGACAATCCTAGAAGTCAGTGAAACACATGTGAAGGTGAAGCCCATGCATAAAGTTGGAAAGAACCGCTTTTTCTGGCCAGCACGAGAAGATGTGTTGTGGTATCCTTGTAAAGATATCATAAGACTGATTCCATTCCAAACTAAAGTTGGGTCTCGGTATGTGGAAATCAAACAAGAAATATGGGCAGGCATTTCACAAGAATGGAAATAGGCATATAATCTAATCAAATCTTCAAAGGAAACCATTACTTATAATGTGCCTTACTCCTCCATTTTGAAAACTTCAAGTATTAATAGAAGTCTAAATACTCTTGTTCCTGCCTTTTATACTAACACGTCTTTTATACTGTTTTACATAATTCTGAATCAATCCTTTAATGTTTAATGGCTCCGTAATTGCTTTTTAAGACACAAAAAGCAAAAAAAAATAAAATGGTTGTATTATTATTTGCAATATTCTATCCATTGTTGGTTGACTTTGTCTGTATTATAGTATTATAGGCACAAATAGTTTTTTAAATAATTGTTAATTGTATTTAATGAGTTTTAATAAGAAATGTTTGCTCCTACTAAAGCAATTTTGTAAATAGTTAAGTATTTTTGCCTTATTTTAAATGTATTTTGAATTAAATACCTTAGTTTGAAGTAGTGTTATATTAGGACAGTTTATGTAATAAAATAAAAAGAATTTAGCCTGTCGGAATATATCGTTTTTTCAAAACATTGTCTATGTTGTCCATAACAGAGTTGTCAAACATTAGCTACATGTTTTTTTTACTTTTTATTAGGAAAATTTGTAGGATACACTCTGATAGAAACAGCCACTTAATACAGAGTGATTACTTCAAAAATCTTATTTATATTAAAAAAGTGCATTAGAAAGATGTGTAAATTATTTAAAGCTATTAAATGATGCTTGTTTGATCAAATGACTTAGAGAAGAACACAGAGAAGGAATGAAGGAGTCAGACATGAGGTCAATGATCAGCTGCTGTAGAGGAGAACAGAGATGACATCAGGTAGGAATAATTTCACGAGTGAGGCCACAAAAACCTAGATGCCCAGGAGGGTTTGAATTTCTGCTGACCATTGTGTTACTGGGAAAATTAGTGCTGGCAGACGTGGCAAGTCAATCACCACAGAGGAGAATGTGAACAAGAGAGGTGATGATGATGATGATGATGATGATGATGATGATGATGATGATGATGATGATGATGATGGAGAGGAACAGAGAAGTGCAGAAGAGAGGGTTGGGGCAAGGTCTTACTCTGAAGATCCATCTGAATGGCCTTTGCCACAGGAAGTGGGGGACTCATTGAAGCAGTACATGGTGAAGAATGGCCCACAGAGATGTTCTGATGGGCCATACCCAAGATCAAGGTTAACAAACACTGCAATAGATCAAATTTTCTCGATGAGAAAGGCAGGGCACAGGAGAGCCCTCTTGCTCTGATGAGACATTTCTAGCTGGTTACACCTGGGATTCTTGGGGGAAGTGGAAGATTGTGTGTTTATTTGTAATATTCGTCAAGGATGTTGAAGACGTGTTCATAATTGGATTTTTGATAACAAGATTTCTGCTTTTTGGACTGACGTATCGTGAAATTCGTAAGATGCAGGCAGCTGTTTGGGCCACGACAAGGCTACCTGCTCTGTGTGAAGTAATGTGCTGATCAGTGAATGCTCAAACTCAGTTGCTGTGCGAACAGAGGCAAATACTCGATGACTCGTGTGAATCACGAGCCAGTTGTGGACCTTAGAACTTGCTGGCTGAGTGGAATCGACCTTGGAGAAGTTACTGACTCAGCACGGCTTGGAGGACAACATTAATTTCGGTTGTTTGAAGTCGCCATTGAGTGAAAGTGAAACTTTTCAAGGCAGACTTGAAATTACGCTGTCAGCCTGACCTAAAAAAAATCTGTTATCTGAATCTGGCTCAACTGAGTCAGCCTTGAAAGGGCTGGCTATATCAAAATTATCCTGGATGTTATGTAAACTCTATGCTTTTCTCCCCAAGGATACCTGTGGATCTGTTCCAGATAGGCCCCAAAGTCAGAACTATGGCAGACAGAGGCCTATCTGGAACGGTAATTGTGGGCGTCTCTCCACCATCGACGTCATTATCTCGTTTTCTCCCTCCCTCCACATACCCCCAGCTCCATGCCTCCCTCCTCCTCTGATGTTTAATGTTGCTTCCTCCTTTTCTCCCTAACACTTTATCTCATTAGCATAGTTGAATTAGCTTAACCTATAACTGAATCAGCATTAAATAGTTGAATTGTCTGAAACTTTAGTTGAATTAGCTTTAGCAAAGGTATAGACTATCATAGTTTATCTTAGTCTTTTCAGCTGAGGTCCTTAAATTGTAAATTAGTTTATGTTAGGTTTGGTTTTTCCCCAGTTTACTTCAGTATGACTTAGTCAATTTTATCCTGCCTTTGCTTGTTTAAACTAATTTTAGTTCAGTAGTTAGTTTATCTCTTATCATGTCTGATCTGTTCGGCTGAGGTTTTGTAATCCTAGTTTAATTTATGTTATATCATAGTTTGGTTCCTCATGTTTTAGATAAGTTTAGTTTCTTGATATGTTCAGTTTTAACTTTATATTGTTGTGAGTGCTTTCATGATTTCATTTAGATTATCTCTTATTTAGTGTCTAATGTTTTAGAAATGTTTAGTTTCATGATTTAATTTAGATTATCTTAGATTTAATTTTAGATATTGTTGTGTGTGTTTTGACTCTGTATTTTTGTGTTTTCATGTTGTAAAGCACTTTGAATCGCCTTGTTGCTGAAAAGTGCTATATACACACCCTCCAGGATTTCGCGATGTTGCAATCGCAACTATTAACGGAAAATCAAGCAAACCCCCGCAAAATCGCAACTTTGTCCAAAAACTTTCCCACAACTTTAACCCAATATTTATTGTTTCTAAACTGATTCACCACCGTTTTTGTGGTCTAGTGTCTTCTTTGTGGGTTTGTGTAGTGTGGAATACAAAATAATCCCAAATAACTCACAAAGAAGAAATGTGACGTCACATCCTGTCAACATCAGAATGCCGGGAGCATGCAGGAGCAGCAACCGAAGCGAAAATGTGCGCTAATTCTTCACATTTGCCCACAAAGATTTCAGCAAAACACCACAGTGAAGTTAGTTTTAAGTTGGATATTGGATATTCGAGCTCCGCTTAGTTAGCAGCGTCTAGCTCACGATTGACCCGAAACAGGAATGCTAATGTCGGCCAGCCGTCCCTAAGTGAACCACCTCGCGTGAGAGAAGGGGCCGGCAGAGAATGGCTGGCCGACATTAGCATTTCTGTTTCAGGTCAGCCGTGAGCTAGTTGCTGCTAACTCCGCGGAGCGCGAATATCCAACATCCAACTTCAAACTAACTTCACTGCGGTCGCAAACCAGTTTCCTACCCAGCTGCACAAGAGTGGGGTGAAGCTGTTTTGCACGTCCTGCAGTGTAATCACCGAACATAAACGCATCGACAAACACTTTGTGTCTGCAAAAATTGTGAGGAGAGCTGCAGATGAGGGACAATCCAGAAATGGTCATGAATGTCAGTTTATAAGCTATCAAAGTTCTCAAATAAAGCACCTTTTGAGAATGTCAATGTTTGTTGGTAATTATCTTACAAAACT
>NC_051445.1:30780942-30811898 GCF_001649575.2 Kryptolebias marmoratus
CCCCCCCCCCCCCCCCCCCCACATTGAAATAATTTTGAGTTTCTCTTTTGGGTGACTTTAACTGATCCCAAGCCCAGATAAAAGATTTAATTTGGAACTCTGATATTCAAAAGAAAAACAGGAGAGCTTGCATAGATACGTAGCTTCCAGTGAGCTGTGTCTGATTTGTCTGTGCCAGGACAATGGTTAGCACGTCTACCTCACATGGGGAAGGTTAGGGTTCAATCGCCAGGCAGGCAGTCACAATATTGTTATTAAAATTATTATATTCAAACCAAAACACTATCATTTTGTAAATAGCAACCGTAATGTTTCTATAACATTTAAGACCTTGTTTGATCTGTTCAATATTTCATAATTTCTGTTAACAGACACCACAACAAATGTTCAGAAATATTTTTTCTTGATTTCGTGGAGTTATTTATTGGATACATTTACTGAATGCTTCATTAGAAAACATTGTACTGTGTATCCATCTTGGATTTTGACGTGGCAACTCAATTTTTGATCGCAATCTTATGCCAAGACGCATCCACACGATCTTATGCCAAGACGCATCCACACAATGGAAGTCAGTGTGTTGCTTATTTTTCAAACAGTCAATTCTGTTCTCATGAATGAATACAATTATTATTTAATGTGTCTTTCAGGATTAAACAATTGGATATAGTTGATTACCATTTGTAGTCAGTCCAATTCAAGATGGTGTCCACAGGTTACTGATATTAGCAAACATAATAATGGATACAGTACAGTCAGTTTTGATATTGAGCTACAGTTTGATGTGGTAGTAGCTGAGAGTTGTTAACAAAACACTCTGAGCATGATGTCTAGCAGTATCACAAGATTGCACTTTGTTATTTTCAACATTTTATCAAAATGGCTACAACATTTTAATTTCTCTACATAGGATCATCTTAGTCAAAAACTTGCCTCAATGTTTGCTCTTTTGAGGAATACTTGGCATTTAATGTTGACTCTTTTTTAACTAAAATGCTGTATCTGGGATGACCCATTTCAAATATTCTTCCACAACTATCTTCCACTAAAGTTCAGTCAGTTGATTCCAGCCTTATGAATTTTTGAACAGTTAAATGCCAGTCTGATCCTGCTGATGTTTTCTGTTTTCAGCAAATGGCTGTAAATGACTGACAGGGTGTCACAATACTATTATAAAGGTCCTTGTGAGCCTGTTGATTTAATTTACAGAGAGAAGATGGCAGAGTGAAAATCATAGAGTTGGATCCACTCCTGCCCTCAGCTCTGAGAGTATGACAGCCTGTCCAAAGCTGGCAGCCTCACTAAACTCTTTCACAGTCAAGCACAAAGAGTAGTGTCAGGCTGTGGTGAAAGGCTGTCCTCACTGGGCATAATGAGAGCACCAGCAGAACTATGTGCTGTAACATGAATGAGACACACAAAAGCTAGAGATGGTTTTCATCTTGAATTTTGACATTCTCACAAAAGCAGAATAACAAACAAGTTGTTAGTGCAGACTAAATAAGTGTCTTGACTCTTATAAGGCCCATCAAAGAAAATCTGAAAAAGAGAAAGTAGCCAGGTTATCTGAGCGCATTGCATTTTCAGATTCTCTGTATGTACCAACAAAACTTACAGATACCTCCAGATTCCAGGAAGAAAAACTGCTGCAGAAGTAACACCAACCCATTGGAAATTAAAAAAAAAAAACTTTTGTGAAATTTTTTAAATGATGGTGCAGGGGTTTGAGCTGTGAGCTGCTGCATCGGAGCAAGAAGTTTGCAGGTTTCCCTTCCACCTGGGGCCTTTTCTGTGTGGAGTTTGTATGTTGTTCCCATGCATGCCTGAGTTTTCTCCATCATATTATTTAGTATCAGTTCTCAAGAACAAATAAATTTGGTTGGAATAAGAGTTTTAACAAGCGGTACGCAGATGTCCTCTGTCACAGAGTCTTGAATAGTAAATACTTTTATTTTTCAAGGTAAATGTTTTTCTGCACCTGCAGTGCTCAACGGTGTTTAGCTGCACGGACATATTCGTGTGTGTTTCGGATCGACTGAAGCTAAATTTAAAGAAAGTTTTCACAAAGGACGAAGTGTTACATTACATCTTTGTTGATAAAAATTTGGAGGGAAAATATCTTTACCACTTTTTCTTTGCTCCTGCTGGAAGGCGGACATCTTTTTCTCTGTCTCCTGAGCCCTCCCTTGTCTGCCCTGCTCAGCTCTGTGTCTTGTCTCTTTTCGGAGCCTCTCTTTGCATATTTCCCAAAAATTATGAACTATTGATCTGGTCAGCTGGTCTCTCAACGCAATTGATCAAATTTTCTCGACAAGGAGACAGGGCAAGGGAGAGCCCGCTTGTCCAGATGGGATATCTTTTGCTGGATACACAATGGATTCCTGGCAGAAGTGGAAGATTGTGTGCCTATCGACTTTATCAGTCGAGGACGTGGAGGATCTTTACATATTTGGGTTTTTGATTACAGGATTTCTGCTGTTTGGATTGGGCAGTTACCTGACATGTCGACAAATTCGTAAAATCCTGGCAGCGGTTCTGACCATTGAGAAGCTGCCAGGAATGCTTGATGGGATCTGCAGAGCGATCAACACTCAGACTGTGATGTTACATGAGCAGAATCGCACACTTGATGTGACCCTTTCACAGGATTGCAAGCTAAATGCAGTTCCTGGACTCAGGAATGAAATGGGATAAATCTTGGAGAAAGTTGTTTGCTCGGATCTGGTGGAATAGACCTGGAATTTGGCTGTTTGGATTCACCATTGAGAAGCACCAGCAAGACTTTCAAGGCAGACGGAAAATAAAAGTCAGCCTGACCCAAAACAATTGTTGTTATCTGAATTTGGCTCCCCCGATGCCGGCCTTGTTGGCCAGCTATCTTCAATTTCAATAAAATAGATTTATCTTATTAATGCTTCTCTAAGAAGAAAACTTATTCATATTTAAATGGTCTATTAAGACCTATTATCACTGTATCAACTTTAATATTTCCTCTTAGATGAAAGTTTTTATCCAAGTTAAATAACAGACTTTAAAATATTCCCACTGATTTATAGATCACTGAACAGCTCTGTACCTAGTATACTAAAGACTTGTTATTATTATCAATATCATTCTATCAACCGTTCTGTTAGCTAGAATTGCTTTTGATTAGTAGTCTTGATATTTTTAAAACGTTTCCTCTTAGAGGAAAGTTCATTCATGTCCAAACGGTCTATTAGCTTACACATCACTGACCGACTTCAACATATCATATACAAGACCTATTATTGTTATACTTTTATCTCTGTATTTCTGTATTTGATTCTGTACCTTGTTGTTTCTGTGTTGTAAAGCACTTTGAATTGCCTTGTTGCTGAAAAGTGCTATATAAATAAATTTCACATTACTTCACTTCACCTCATTGTAATGTGAAGGGAGCAATGTTATTTGCCACCAGGTGTAATAACAAAGCCAGGGGTGGAACATGCAGTTTTTTTCTGCAGTTTTTTTATATTTGATTTTCTTGTTGTTAGCACTTACTCATATTGGTAGAAAAAAAATTTAGTCAAAAGATTTTTTTTCTCCTTTAATCCTTGCAGTGCATCACTTATTTTTCAAGTTATTCAGCTCACAAGGTTTACATATATATGATCGTGGCCAGCTTGGATTTTGATGTGGCAACCCAGTTTTCAACAGGAGCCTTACCTATGTCTAGCCCAGGGTCAGGCATCCCTGGTCCTAGTGAGACACTATCCTGCATGTTTTACTTGTTTCCCTGCTCCAACACACCTGATTAAGTGGTTAAATTACCTCTTCATTTTCTGCAGAAGCCTGTTAATCATCCATTGATTCAAATCAGGTGTGTTGGAGCAGGGAAACAAGTAAAAATACGGGATAGTGGCACTTGAGGACCAGGGGTAGGCAACCCTGGTCCTCAAGTGCCACTATCCCATATTTTTACTAGACACATCAACACACCACCATGGAAGTTGGAATGTTGCTTATTTTTCAAGTTATCCAGATCACAAAGTTTATATGACTCTGGCCAGCTTGGATTTTGACATGGAAACTGAATTTTTGATAGCAAGCTTTTTTATGTCTAGGTGCATCTACACACATTTTTCAAGTTATCCAGCTCACAAGATTTGCATATATATGCTATTGGCCAGTCTGGATTTTAACATGCCAACCAAGTTTTTTTAGAGACCATGCCTAGACACATTCACACACCAAAATGGAAATTGGCATGGTGCTTATTTTTTAAGTTATCCAGACGAACAGACAGTTGGAGGGTATTTTCAAAGTCCCCTATTCTGACTAAACAGCGATGATTATTATAGTATTGTCTAAATGCCGTTTTCTGCCCTTTCTAACCTATAATTATCTACCACATTAACCCACAATGCATTCATTACATGTCACATATAGCAGCTGCAAACAAATAAAACACAACAGCATTTTTGTACAAGTTGTGGTGAAGTCTTATGACTTGTTTAAATATAAAACCAGATATAGACATTTCCAAAACTTATTATTTTCAATTTAATTCAGTTGATTTCTAAAGCACCAAGTTACAACAAAAGTCACTCATGCAGAGCACTAATAAAAACACTGACAGAGGTGGATGTGTTTTCTTCCGACAAAAAAGGACAAGGCTTTTCTAAACACCTAGGGGCATGATTTTCATGCAACAACAGTGAAGAGCTGAGTTGATTGCATTTCAATCAAGCGAGACAAACACTAATTCAATTCATTGTTTTATTTATTTATTAATTTGAGGATCCTCAGAATTATAGGCTTCTTTCGTGAAGCGTGGATGACTGACACTTCTGTGATAGATTCAGCAGCCTTTCTGTGTTTGGACCGACTGTTTACTGTCAAGACTTTAACATATAAATATAACAACAAGCACTGAGACAGAAAATTCTGGCAGCCCACAGATGGCTTAGTATGTGTTTGCCTGTGGATATCAAGCTGCACACAAGACTCTTTTCTTGTCTGTTATTTTTGCTTCAATATTCAGTTTTGGCCATAGGAAGAGTTACTGGGAACATATTTTGTTAATTTATTTTGAAAATATTGTTACTGCCTTAGTTGCTAATTTGTCTTAGAAATGTTTTTTAACCTGAAATATTTTCAAAATTGAAGAAATTCATTGACTGAAAATGTATTCTTATAACCATGATAACTGAAAATTTAGCAAACATGGTATTATGACTGTTCAACTTTATACAGAATAGGTTCACCGAACAGCTATGAAGTAAAAGCATTATTTCTGTCCAATAGTATTTGTCAGTGGGATGAATATGTCATCAGAAGCAAGAATAAATTGTCAATCACAGGGATGTGAGCAGTTATGATCAGTGTCCGGGTCACCAGCACATGGGTGGCTGAGACTCATTGTTTGGATCACTGAGCAGCCAAGTGAGCTAGTAACAGAGCTGTAAAGGTCAATATTATTATTATTATTATTATTATGTTGTTGTTGACCCTCTGATTCTTTGCCTTTGTCCTGCTTTATAGACAGATGCCGCACTGATGTACGATGCTGTGCACATGGTGGCCGTGGCTGTGCAGCAGTCTCAGCAGATCACTGTCAGCTCATTACAGTGCAACCGACACAAGCCTTGGCGCTTCGGGAACCGTTTCATGGCTCTCATCAAAGAGGTACTGTAGATGCTTGTCTACTTCTTCCTCGTTCTCTTCAACTTACACTGAAGCTTCGCACAGCAAGCAAATGCTCCCTAAGAAATGAAGGGCAGAACTTAAAAAAGGCTGTAAACATTATGTGGGAATGTATAAATGGATAGCAGTTATCTATTTATTTATTGCTATGGAAAAGTTTTTGTTTGTTTGTTTGTTTTTGTATGTACAAAAAGCTTACAGGCTTCCTTTTAGAGAGCCTGCTCTTTGAATTCCACAATTATCTCTGTGTTACAATTAGGATAAACAAAGTACAGCTTTGTTTAAATAAAGTTTCTATGTGATTTTAAAAAGTATGGAATTAGTTTTAAACATTTTCCAGGTCTCAATAAGTGGTAAAAACAAGAAAAATGAGCATTTGAGACTTTATTCCCTGTATCATTTTCTAAAAAAAAATAAAAAAAAATTGAAATTTCTCAAAATAAATTTCTCACAAAATTAGCTTTTTATTTTTTTTTGTAAAAGATATACTGAATGTTTTAGTTAAAATTCTGAAACATTTTGTGAACCTAGCTAAGTTTTAAAATGTGGGACCATTTTAACTTAGTTACTGTGCATCTATATCACATAACATCACATTTTCTGCAAAAATACACAATAAAAATCATTGCTTTTTTTAACCTGACAACATAAAGCTAACATTTGTCGCACTTTTTAAATTATTGAATTCTTTATATTTTTATTATTTTGAGTATAGTGTCAGAAGTACTTTTCAGGGCCTTTTACATATTTTTTATACAATTACCATAGTTGTAAAACAATTGTAGTGAATTTAACAGTTCATGTGAACTAACATCCCATTAAAAAATTGCATCCTTTAGTTCACGGGGTGTCAAACTCCATTCCTCGGGGGCCGCTGTCCTGCATGTTTTAGATGTGTTCTTGCTTTAAAACACCTGGTTTATATGCATGACTTGTTGCTGAGCTCCTGGAGAACTTGATTTGGTGTGGAGGTAATTAAACCATTTGAATCAGGTGTGTTTGAGCAGAAAAACCTAAAACTCCCAGGACAGCGGCCCTCGATGCCTGGAGTTTGACACCCCTGCTTTAGTTGTTTTTTGACATCATCCTTCGTCCATGTTTGTCACCTCAACCTTTGACCTTAAACACTTTGCGAAGGAGACTTTAGTCAAAAAGTACTGTCTTTTCTAAAGTGATATAAAGACAGTATAGACCTTGTTTTAGAAACCACTAAAATCCTGTTTTTTATTTGCTTTTTTAATTGACATTCAGCAACAAATGTAGCATGTATATCAACTTCAATTATTACATTGTTACAAACAATCTGCCTGAATGTCACTTTTATCTGAAAAAACAACATTAACTCAAAGATAATGAATGTAGTTATTGTTACACAGTGTCAACATGTGGTCTGCACAGTTTTATATAGTCTATCCATTTCTTCCAAAGTTAAGTAAACGGCCCTTCTTGTAATTTACTTCTGCAGTTATTCTCTCCATCCTGTGTATGTATAGGCAGAAACTTGTACCATCAGAAAATGAATTTTAATTGCTCAAACTGAATTTGAATTTGCGTAATTTGAAATTAAATTTATTGGTTTGAAAATTAATTTCACTAAATTGAAACTAAATTTAATGCCTTGAAACTGAATTAATTTGCTTTGAAACTGTATTTTGTTGTAATCAAAATTCAGTTTGACTACAATAATCCGTGTAAATCCGTGTGTCATTTGTTCTTTCCATTTTCATCTGACTATCAAAAATCAAATAATGAAAAACTGACTGAATCCGTGTATCATTCGTTCTTTCCATTTTTAATTGACAATCAAAATCAAATAATGAAAAATACACTGGTTATTTTGTTTTTTGGTTTTCATTATAAAGCGCCAGGTTTTTCTTATTTCACTTTTAGGCTGAGATCCAAAACCGGGGGACGCGTTAAGGGCCAAGATGGCGGCCGCAGTGACTCGTCAGCTCCAACAGACAGCGTCAGTCTTCGAGGTGTCTTTGTAAACAATGTCTATGGTGGCCGGTAACAAGCTAACATTTGTTGTTTGCTAGCGCTCCTTACCAAACTTCCAGGTCACCTAAACCCGACCAAATAAATATGGGATCCAAAACACAGGATGGAAAAACGGGCAGCAGGACAGAATTTGATTTTAATATTTAATTGTAACTGGTTTAGGTGACCCGGAACTTTGGTAAGGAGCGCTAGCAAACAACAAATGTTAGCTTGTTACCGGCCACCATAGACATTGTTTACACAGACACCTCGAAGACTGACGCTGTCTGTTGGAGCTGACGAGTCACTGCGGCTGCCATCTTGGCCCTTAACGCGTCCCCCGGTTCATTTCTTTGTCCTGAGGAAGCTGTATGTCTGACTAAAATAATCAGAACTCTCTGAATCTTTACCTGTTTTTTACACAGTTTGGTTTGTTACAAACAGCAGAGATGTAGCTAATATACAGGAAGCTTTTACACATTAAAAATACGTGCTATCATGCTAAAATACTTTGTTTTATGCTCTATAACAAAGACAGACATATAGTATGGCATATTAATAGATTTTAATAAAGAAACAAGTTTGATTGTTCATTTCAATTTATTTTACTCTCACACACACATATGCACACACAATCCTCAGCCTTCTATATACACCACATCAATAAATTCTTTATATTTTTATGTGCTGTGAATGCACACACACATGCAGTTTTTTTTAAAGGCCTGGAAAAGTAGTCTTTAAAAACTCCAGGTCATTCCACGGTCTCACACTGCAGTAAAAAAACTCCTCTTTGGAGATAAGCTGGGAAGTTGAAGACAGGTGGGGTCACAGCATCTCTAAGATGGTCCTGTTAAAGTCGTCTGGCTTGAAATGTTCATTACAGAGCTGAGACGACTCTGTAGCAACAAAACCCTCCCTTCTTACTGCAGTTTTCCATTGCCTCCTTAAATCTGTGTCACTGGGAAAACTTCAAAATGTGAAGAAAAAAAAAAACAGCAAGAGCTAATGCGAGAAAGAATACCAGTTCCTCCTGTTACCATTTTGTTGTTTGCCAAATAATATTAGCTACAATTACATAATATTGTAACGATTCGTAAAGGGTTATTGTGCACTTCTGGTGTTACTGTCACTTTAAGTTAGACATGTTATGTGTTGCCGCAAGTGTTATTGGGAAAAGGAGGGTGGGGAGGGGGCTCGCTCTCGCGCTGGTCTGGGATTTTGGCTGGCTGCGCGCCGCGACGGTGTGACAAACAACCTGTAACCAGAGTCGGAACCTGTATCTCCCCTTTGTTGTGTTGTTCTACAATAATTGTCTGCTGTTTTGCTAGCAGAGAGAACGCTACATTGGTGTCAGAAGCGAAAAGTACGAGCCTGTCGCTGCGGAGTTGGTCACTGACACACGGAGATGATGACGGACAAGATTAAGATAGAGGAGCAGAAGATGGCAGCTCGACCACGTTCACCTGCGTATGGGGTGAGAGAGGCGGTGCTGCAACTGTCCGCTGAAGCTGGGTTCTTGCCGGGGTCGGCCAGACTTAAGAACTTATCGCGCCATCACCGCAGTTCTGGCGGACTGGAGGTATTCACGTGATGTAAATAAGTATGGTGGTGCCCAGGGGCATGAAGCTGCCGCTAGCATAAAAACGCCAAAGATTAGCGGTAAGACGCCATGGGAGGTGTTTTTGGCTCAATTTGAATTGTTGGCTGCTGCAGCTGGATGGACTGAGGAACATAAAGCTCTGCAATTAGCTCTGTGTCTGTGCGAAGATGCTGCTGCCTGTTTGCTTCTACTGAGGGAGGAGGAGAGGAGGGATGCTGCTCCTCTCCTGCTGCTCTAGTTGGGGCGCTACAGAGACGTTTTGGACAGTATAACCAACCTGTGCAGCTGCGGTCAGAGTTCCACAACAGGCACAGACTGCCTGGAGAGCCTCTGCGCATTCTGGCCCACGACATTGAGTGTCTCTGCAGGCGAGCTTATAACAATATGCCACTTGCGGTGCAAGCAGAGCTTGCCCGGGATCAGTTTCTGCCCTCAGTCCCAAAGAACTCCGCATACAAACTCAACTTGCACGCCCAGCTACACTCAGTGCAGCTCTAGAATTGGCGCTGGAAAGAGAGGTGTTGACCGGATCCACTGGGGGAGTTGAGGACACACCTGTAGTGAGGGCAACTTTGACACCTGTTGAGCAGCTGGGGGAACCGGGGGGGGCACACAACTGATGTGCAACTTAAGACTGTGACTGGTGACCTGGCCCCAATCAAAGGGAGGGGAGTGTTTCAGTTTACGGTGGGAGACCTCACGGTGCAGTACGCTGCCTGGGTGGCAGACGTGCAGGATACCTGCATCCTTGGACTGGACTTTCTGCGAGCCATGGGGGAGTGTTGGACTTGGGGAAAGGATTGCTGATACTCCCTGAAGGAGAGATGATACAGCTTGTTCCCCCCTCATTGAACCCACCCCTCGCAGCAGCGGTTGCTTCCACCGTAGAGACCCCCACATCACCACCAGATGACCAACAAACTGAGGGGGAGGAGCGACTGTCTGCGGTGAGGGAAATCTGGGCCAGGAATTGTGAGGGATTGACTCACCAACAGCAGGAGAGTGTATGGCAGGTGCTCCTAGAATTTAAGGACACTTTTGCCTTCAATGAGAGTGAAGTTGGCCTTACTGACTTAGTGGAGCATGTCATCGATACTGGTGATGCTCGACCCATCAAAGTGCGCCCCCGCCGCCTCCCTTTAGCTCTAGGAGGCGGCTGACAAGGAACTGGGTGAGATGCTAAGGACAGGCATTATTGAGCCATCTGACAGCCCCTGGGCCTCAGCTGTAGTGATGGTGCCAAAGAAAAACAGCCAGAGGATGCGCTTCTGTGTGGACTACAGACCCTTAAACAAAGTCACAAAAAAGGACTCGTATCCTATTCCCAGAGTGGACGAGTGTTTGGATTTGGTAGCAGGGTCCTCCTGGTTCTCCAGTATCCACTTCCTCCTCCGAAGTGGATACTGGCAGGTGCCGCTGTCCCCAGAGTGCCGACCAAAGACGGCCTTCTGCACTAACAGGGGACTGTGGCAGTTCAGAGTCCTCAGCTTTGGCCTGTGCAATGCTCCCGCCGCCTTTGAAAGACTAATGGACAGTGTACTGGCTGGGGTCCCACGCCAGAAGTGCCTTGTTTATTTGGACGATCTCCTGGTGCACGGAAACTCCTTCGACAATGCTTTGGACTCCCTGAGACAGGTGCTGAGGAGAGTGTCCGCGGCAGGCCTTAAACTACATCCGGATAAGTGCCACTTTATGAGGAGGGAGGTGGAGTTTCTGGGCCACAAGCTGGGCCGTGAGGGCATCAGCACATTGGAGGAAAAGGTCCACACCATCAAAGAGTGGCCCACCCCAACTGACCAAGTCCAACTTAAAAGCTTCCTTGGGCTGGCCTCCTACTACAGGAGGTTTGTGAAGAATTTTTCCTCCATTGCTGCACCACTTTTTCACCTGCTGCAGAAGAACCGTGACTTCAGCTGGACTCTTAACTGTCAGCAGGCATTCGACTGTCTCCACAGGTCCCTAACGGAGTCTCCGGTCCTCACCCCACCAGACCCAAACATGCCATTTCTCCTGGACACGGACGCAAGTAATGTGGGACTGGGTGCTGTGCTATCTCAGGTTGGGCCCAATGGGGAGAGGGTGGTGGCATATTTCAGCAGGATCCTGAATAAAAGTGAACAACGCTATTGTGTTACGAGGCGAGAGCTTCTGGCTGTGGTGATGGCAGTGAGACACTTTAAGTACTACTTGTGTGGTACACCATTCACCATCAGGACTGACCACGCTGCTCTCCAGTGGCTGATGTCCTTCAAGGAACCCGAGGGGCAAGTGGCTCTCTGGCTGGAGGAGCTCCAAGCCTTTAATTTTACAGTGGAGCACAGAGCAGGGGCTCGCCATTCCAATGCGGATGCCCTGTCTCGCCGGCCGTGTGCTGCGAAAACCTGTGAGGCAGGCAGTACTCTGCCACACTGAAGGGGGCGTACTTGAGCCAATGGGAGCTTGTTGCTGCTGTCCTGCACTGCCGCGAGCCGTTAATTTTTGTTTTGCTCCATCAGACTGCCAAAATGGTAATTGTAACGTTTTTTCTTATCTTATCTGTAATACGTACGTGTGTGCGCGCGCGCGCATGTGTGTGAGACAATGAGTGAGTGAGTGAGTGAGTGAGTGAGAGAGAGAGAGAGAGAGAGAGAGAGAGAGAGAGAGAGAGAGAGAGAGAGAGAGAGAGAGAGATTGTGTGTGAAGAATGCTGACGAGATATGAAATAACCAGCAGCTAATTGAATAAGCTACCCTTTTGGGTTTATATATTTGTAAATCTGACTCTAAAGGAGTCAGTGCCTCACCAACCATGAACCTCACCGCACGTCACTGCTTGGACAAGAGGTGACTATTTGTGAGCAGCAGTATGGTTTATGCCAAGAAAGACCACCACAGATGTAGTCTTTGCTTTGAAGATGTTGATAGAGAAGTACAGAGTGAGTCAGAAAGAACTTCATTGTGTCTTTGTGGATTTAGAAAAAGCATACACCAAGTTGCGGAAGGAGGAGCGATGGTGTTGTATGAGAAAATATGGAGTGGCAGAGAAGTATGTTAGCCTGGTACAGGACATGAATGAGGACAGCAGGACAGTGGTGAGGTGTGCTGTAGGAGTGACAGATAGCTTCAATGTGGAGGTGGGACTGCATCAAGGATCAGCTCTGAGCCCCTTCTTGTTTGCTCTGGTGATGGACAGACTAACAGAGGAGGTCAGACAGAAATCCTATGATGTTTGCAGATGACATTGTGATCTGTGGTGACAACAGGGAATGGGTGGAAGAGAACTTGGAGAGATGGAGGTATGCATTTGAAAGACGAGGGATGAAAATCAGCTGTAGCAAGACAGAGTACATGTGTGTGAATGAGAGGGAGGCAGGTGGAACAGTGAGGCTACAAGAAGCAGAGGTCACAGAAGTGCAGGATTTAAGTATTTATGGTTGACTATCCAGGAAAATGAGGAGTGTGGTAAAGAGGTGAAGAAGAGAGTCCAGGCAGGATGGAGTGGATGGAGAAAAGTTTCAGGAGTGTTTTGTGACAAAAGGGTGTCAGTAAAGGTCAAAGGAAATGTTTACAAGATAGTGGTGAGACAAGCTATACTGTATGGTTTGGAGACAGTGGGACTGACAAGATAACAGGAGACAGAACTGGAAGTGGCAGAGCTGAAGATGTTGAGGTTCTCCTTGGGAGGGACAAGGACGGATAGGATTAGGAATGAGGTAGTTGGAGTAATGTATTCGGAACAAAATGTTTATCAAATGTTCACCACTTTAAGATTACTATGTCTACTACTAATTTGTGTGTTGTTGTTTCTGTTTTCCGTATTTTAAGAGTCAACTTGATCCATAGGTTTTATGTGTTTTTTATAAAGCCTTGCAGGTCGCTGTTAGCTATATGTACATGTATGGGAATGGAGTTCAGGCCCTCTTCAATACTTTTCCACTATGCTTCATATAAAGGATTGCACCAGCATGCCATAGGCCTCAGTTGTGCTGCCCAGTAGTAATCCCTGAGAGAGGAAAGGCTCCATCCCCCTTTTCCTTTTGCCATTTGTAAAGTTTTAGTCGAATTATGGGTCTTTTACCTTGCCATATGTATCTGGACAAGATTTTGTCTCATTCAATAAATTGTTGTTGGCCTATCGTAATTTAGTAAGTTGTTTTATGTGTGGTGCAGTGCCGTAAGAGCAGCATTTATGGAGAAGGAATTGCCATCCACTCTGTTCTTTTCTAAAATCATGTGTTTGAATACTGTGTGCGTCTTCATGATATAAGTAGAATTTTTCACCTGAAACTGGTGTTTATTTCAGCATTTTTGACCCAGGTGGTGAAATTGACATGTTTAGCTTCCTATTACTAGGGGAAGGACCGGCAGCAGTGCTGAACATGCGCTTTAAAAATAGCCATCCAATATTCACAATGTGCTTTGGTAGAGTACGTTGTGATATTTACTGTTTATTAATGTAATTGATAAGCAGCACCTTTGCATAGTGAATCAACCAGTTGTGTGTGACACCATAAACTAGTTGTTCACATGCAAAAGAGTAAACAACTAGAAGAAGTATTGCTCAGCCCTTTATGAATAGCAAGCGGCCATCAGGGCACTAACGATTGGCCGTTAGGCTGATGGTCCTCTTTTGCATGTGAACAACTAGTTTTTTGTGTCATAAGTGAAGGTGCTGCTTATAAGTCTGAGTTTTCTTGCAGTTGCTCAGACTGAAGAAGTCTTTTGGATAGAAGATGAATTACTTCAATTACTTCATCTAAGAAGTAATTGTCCAGAGGACCTGACTCAATCTTGTTAGAACCCATTTTAAAGTTTTAGTAATTTTCACACATTTGCTGTATTGGAGAGGCTAGAGTAGCTAATCCAAAACTTTGTTTCTGAAAAGAGGTTAGAGATTAGGCAACCCTCAATGTAGTGACACCTCTATGATCTATTGTGCGTTGTACTTACTGGTGATCAAGTTACAGGTGAAAAAGATGGATGGTTGAGATCCAACATGTATGAAACAACAATACAATGAGCCACACCTAATTAGGTGGATGTACATCACCTCACAGTTTTTATTATGCAATGTTGATCGTTCATTCCCAAATCTTCCTGATTTTCTTCTTTTTTGTCGTCTCATCATCTGGTGCTTTGGGGGAAAGTTCATGTTTTCTAAGGTAACAAAATCACACAGGTCAAAACTGCTTTTTATGTGAAATATTCACGTAAATATGTTTCTAAAACGTCAGATAAAATTATCTAAATTTGCTGCAATATCAAAGGAAATCTAAAAACTTTATTTTAAACTATATTGCTTGATATAGTTTACAATTGAAAGGTCATGACTAAAAACTATCTGGGAATGAGTGCAGTATTCCCTTTTAAAACTTAATTACTAACAAATTAAAAAGCTCTTTTGAAAAATACATTTGTACCTTGCCTTGAAAAATATTCTCCCAATTTAGCAATTTTTAATTTTGTTTCTTTTTAACCTGATATTATACATATACCTTTTGGGTTTGTTTGTATAATCTGGTCAGCACGATATGCAGCTCATTTTTTTAAGGTGCAATGACTGTTGATGAAAAAACAGAAAACCTAAAGTCTACCCACAAATGTAAAGACTTCAAAAAGTTGTTTTTATTTTGTATTTCTTTTTTCATCCATGTTTGCATCAAATCCAAAAAGTATCAACTCTGTCAGTTTGACACATCAAGCTACAGTACTGAAAGTTTTGCACACTCCTTAAAACAGAAACGAATCAGACTGAGATGGATAAATAGCTTTGACTGGGATGTTTTATTTTAAGACATACAGTGTTACTTTAGCAGCAGTATGTGGTGTTTGTGTTTACCAGTGCCCAAGAAATTTTCTGTTTAAGACCAGATATAGTTTCTGTAAATACTTTAATAGTCAGAATACTTCACTGAGTTGATATTGTCACCAGAGTTAATGAGTTTATTATACATGTGGGGATTTTTAAATGACCAGATATTTCAAATTTCATCTCATCTCAGCAGATCACCATCTTCCACATGTTTGCAGAGATTATTTATTTCACAAAAGTTCATGTTTGTGGACTGTAGTTATGGCTTAAAATGGTCCAAAGGCTGAAGTCTCTGCTAACTGGGCTTTAAAAGTTCACCAGAGTTATCTTTGGTCCTTCTATTGCCTTTCTCTGCCCTCCTTGCCTGACATATAAGGTTTGATACTCTACCTTTTTTTCTTCAACTTTCATGTGGTTCCATTCTGGTGCCACTAGGTTTTTTTTACACCCTAAGTTTATCTGTCTTTCTCTAACACATACTGTATTCCTAGCTGGTTTGGAGAGCTTCATGTTCTCCATTTTTGTTACTTTGCTTAATGATGCTGCAGATTCAGTGGCAGGTGTATTTTTACTGGAAATATTGACATTCAAAGAAAAACTTGACCATTTTAATTAACAGCTAGGCTGAACACAGCCAGGACCAAAGAGCATTTTTACCATTTGCTGCATTTGCTGTTGATTGACTCATATGGAGGTTATTATTGTTTGATTACTGTCAAAAACATTTCACAAGTGAAAGAAGCAGTGAGAAGAAAACTTTTTCAATACATTTAACAAAAAAAGAAACAATAATTAGATAATAGTTGGTCTTTTTAAGTATTATTACAATTATGTTTAAACTCTGTTGCATTTTCCTCATTAAATAAGGGCAAATCATATTAATCTTCGCTGAAAATTTCTGTTAAATTGCTGCAACAATGTCAGTTTCCCTGCTCAGGGACAAATAAAATATTATTCTAAGTTATCCACACATCTCTCAGCAGCAGCAGCAGTATAAGTGGAGTATTACTCAGACACTGAGTCATAGTACTATGATGAGAACAGCTGACAGAGTAACTTGCAGATCTGTTTGTCCCACTCGTTGAACTAAAGATAGGCACTTCAGGGTCTGACTTCTCAACAGAAAACCACTGTGATGATTTTCTGTGCCAGAACAAAAGCTTGTTCTTCTGTGAGATGCTTTCATCCTACATTGTATTCTATCACAGCCCTAAATATCTGTAAAAAATAGGGTAATTTTTTCTCCACTGTTACAAATGGAGACTCAGACTCTGTTTGAGCACCTTGATTCACTGTACAAATACACAAACAAAGAACAAACAAAAAAAGGAAGACTTCTTCACTGCTTTTCCTGCAAAACTGAAATCAAACCCCATGAAGGCAGAGATGCCTACTTGTTGCTGTAAGTTTAACTCCTTCCTTCTCTTTGCAGGCTCACTGGGATGGTTTGACAGGGAGAATCTCTTTCAACAGGACAAACGGCCTGAGAACAGACTTCGATCTAGATGTTATCAGTCTGAAAGAGGAGGGGCTTGAAAAGGTTTGGTTTCAAATATATGTGTATGTAAGTGTATGTATGTGTGTGTGTGTGTGGGGGGGGGATGTGTTCTCTATAGAAGAGAATAGAATCATTATTTATTTGTTCCTCAGAGGGGAAATTCCAGTGTATCATCTGCAAAGTAATAAGCAAATAGAAACAAGCTACACAATAAAATTTCACACATTAAAACAATAATAAAAAATGAAAGAAGAAAGAAAAACTGTCAGTAAAGATAATAGATAAAATATGCAAGTGTACTGAGAATGGAACTTTATAATTGTACTTTTATTTCTGCAAATACAGGCTATGGAAAAGAATACGGAGTTCTGTGCAAAGAACAGCAGGAACGTAAATACCCCCTTTGTCTAGATAAGTGGTTGTCAAGCTGAGGGTTGTGACCCTGAGTGAGGGTGTATGACTGCTCCTTTTTTTTTTGGCCCTAAAAACGTTGTCAGTGGAATTAATGTTTAAACGCTGTCGCAACTCAGACTTATTTTTGTGTTACTCAAATCCTGTTTTCATGACATTAGAATGACAAGACTCATTATTCTTCAGCTGGCGCATGACTGAAAAAAGTGGTGATGAACAAAGTGTTTATTTCTCTTTAATGGAGGAACAGTTTGTTGGCTGGAGGAGGAATCACCTTCAATCAGAGTCAGACAGCTCAAATGATGATGGTTGAAGTGAACTTATCTGAGCGGGACATCTGACATATAAACCTGTTTATGATACACTGCTTGAAATGTTGTAAACTCATGATGTGTGTCCTTGTGTTACTGTGAACTCAGAGATGAAAAGAATTGTCTCCTTAGTAACATTAGTCAGCCACTCAGGTTTTTAAAAAGAAAACTTTAATGTACCAATCAGAAAAGTCATTTTAAAAATCAGCATCAGAGAAGATAAAAGATTAACTCACTAACACTGTGAGAAAATGACATCAGACCTCACTAATAAACATGATTAATTTGTCTGGCAAATACCTGTTTGTTTGTTTTGAAAAAATGAAAATAGACTCAGAGCCAAAAAATACAGTGATAACATGGAACTTTTATAAATTTATATTTGTTGGGTTTCGGTGCACAGTCTAGACTTTAGTTTCATGATTCTAAAGGTCATGAACATTTTGTTTTATATCTTTCTATTTTTGAATAATCAGAGGCTGATGGAGCACTTGAGAAAATTTGAGATCTCCAGTTGTAGAAAGGTTTTGCACTTCAAATCCATAACTGTCACATCAAACAAACCTTTGATGTGTGTCTTCAATTATTTGTGTCTGTTATCACAGTTACTTGTCAATTTCAGCAAAAGGTTTATTTATAGCAGGGGTAGGCAGTCCTGGTCCTTGTGTGCCACTTACCCACATGTGTTACTTGTTTCTCTGCTCCAACACACCTGATTCAGTGGTTAAATTACCCCTTCATGTTCAGCAGAAGCCTGTTAATCACCCATTGATTCAAATCAGGTGTGTTGTAGCAGAGAAAGAAGTAAAACATGCAGGATGGTGGCTCTCTAGGACCAGGGTTGCCTACCTCTGATTTATAGAATATGTTTAAAACAGCACTAGGTTTAACTAAAATGCTTAACAACAGAATGTCTAAAATGTTGGTCAAATTATTTAATCTGATGGAGACTGGATTTTTTAATCATTTGAAACAGGAAAGAGGAAAAAAAAACAGAACTTACAGAAAGAAATTGAATCTTGCTGACAATAAATTCAAATTATTATAAATCCTTATGTTGGACAAAATTATGAACCCATATCCACAAACTTCACTCACAGTCCTGCACACTGTAAATTACTGTCTTGGAGGGTTTTTGTATTCAGTTTATTGCTCTTATTTGTCTTCATGTTTCAGTTTGAGTTTATTGTTTATTTTATTCAGTCATATTTGTAAGTCTGGTCTTAGTTCAGTTCTTGTTGTGTCTTTGTTTCCTGTTATTATTCACCTCTCCTCAGTCAGTCACTTGTTTTCCTGCCGAGCCCATCTACACCTGCTCTTCGTTATCACTCACCTGTGCCCACTTCACCAAATTACCCTCTGTCTTTAAAAACCCGGTCATCTCCTCCACTTACTCGCTGGTTTGTTTGTCTATTTCCTTGATGTTTGGTTCTGCTCGTCTCCTGCCCATGTCCGTTCGGTTTTTGTATTTAGTTAGTTTTGTATTGTTTTCTTCTTGCTGCCTTGTCAGCGTTTTGTTTTTGGTTTTCTTTTATTTTAAACAAATCAGTTTCTTTTCATCATGAGTCTGGGTTCTGGGTACACCTCCTTTTCCACCAATCATGACAGAACAAACAGCCACCACAGAAGCCAGCAGACTCAGTCACCAGTGTTTCCCTCTCTTTGGAGGAAAAGGTCCACATCCTGATGGACCTATGGCAGGAACACCTGCTCGGCTTTCTAGATGGGCCTTGCCTCCCGTCGGCAGTTTCTCCAACATCCCGCGGACACTGTCGGTGAAGGCGGGCACCAGCTGCAGCAAATCCTGCACCTCCACCTGTTGCGCCAAGACCAGAGCCATCTCCACTCACAGCACAGTCCATGACTCCATCAGTTCTGCATACACCAGATCCTGTTCCCCAGTCTCCAGCTTTTGCTTCCTCATCATTTCATCACCACATACAGGCATCAGAGATTTCACCTACGGAGCACCAATCCATAACCACTCAGATTATGAAACTACACCTCAGCCACAAGAAACATGGACCCCATTCACAGAAGAACTGCCTTATCTCTAATAGAAAAAATCATCCGTGCCAAACCTGAATTTCTAAGTATCTCCGGTTTCAACAACTTACTCACCCAGGTGAAACTCATGTTTTCAGGACTGGATAGAGTCATGGAAATTGCTTCAGAGCTGGCTGAAACCTCTCCAGCGGCTGAAGCGCCCTCTGTGTCTCTGGTGGCTGAAGCGCCCTCTATGTCTTCAGCTCCTCATAGATGTCATCACCTGAGGAAGTTGCCACTCACAGTGCTTTTAGTCTCTGCATCTCCTTAAGTTCCTCCAGCGCCGCTCTTTCGAGAGCCTTCAGTCCCTCCAGCAGCTCCACTCTCTGCAGTGCTCTCAGTGTTTCCAGCGCCGTCTGCAGTGCTCTCGGTCTTTCCAGTGCTGGTCCTGCGGACCCTTGAGCCTCCAGTGGTGGTCGATCAATCAATCAATCAATCAATCAAATTTTATTTGTATAGCACATTTCAGCAGCAAGGCATTTCAAGGTGCTTAAGACGCTCCACCTTCCTGTGTCTCCGTGGGGGTCGATGAAGATGACGCTCCACGTCCACCTCCCCGTGTCTCTGTGGAGGTCGACGAAGGCGATGCTCCACCTCCACCTTCCTGTGTCTCCGTGGAGGTTGACGAAGGCGAAGTTCCACTGCCTCCAAAGTCCCACATACCTGAGCCTCTTGAGCCCCAAGGCTACCACGCCCTCGAGCCCCCAGGGTTTTCGGAGCCAACGGGGTTCCTAGTTCCTGCGTCTGTCAGAGGGTCCTGGAGGACGCCTTGTTCTCCTCTGCTTTGCCTAGGACGATTCCTTGATCATCCGCCTGAACTCTTCCCCCGTCGTGGGCGGTTCCCGAGCCATCTGTCTGAACTCTGCCTCCATCACGGGTGGTACCTGGGCCGTTCCCGGGCCGTCCTCCCAAACTCTGGCTCTGTCCACGGATGGTACCCGGGCCTGGCTGCCACCCTTCTCTAGCCTGTGTTTTAGATAAACTTAGCTTTTTAAAAAGCCTTTTGACACCCTAAGTTGGCATTTATTGAAATGCTTTAACTCTTAGTTTGCCTTTGGTACTCTTAGTTAGCCCTCTGGCACCTTTAGTTTAGTTTAGTCTGACTTGGCTTGTATTGTCTCTTATCTGTTGACGTTTTTAAATCCTTGTTTTGTTTGTTAGGTTATTATCAGTTTATTACATCTTAGTTTGGTTTTGCTCAGTTTATCTTTAGAATGAATCAGTATGACGTGTTTTAAATAAGTTTAGTTTAGCTTTTTATGTCTTAGTTTCCTAGCTATTTGTTTTACTTTTGCTATTATTGTGCATGACGACTCTGTATTTTTGTGTTTTCATGATGTCAAGCACTTTGAACGACCTTGTTGCTGAAAAGTGCTATATAAAAAAGAATTATTTGACTTGTTAGCATTAGCCAATGTGCCTTCTTCATTGGTTTTGGTGTCTTCATTAATAACTTTGTTTTGTCTCCTTATTTTTGATTTGTTCTGCTTGTCTTTCACTGTTGCTCTTTCCTTATTTGATATATTATAGCAAATTTGTTTGCAAACAAGCAAGTTTTGTGGGTTAAGCAGCACTTTTATGCAGCCATTTTGTAGCGTCCTAATCCAGAAGTCCTCATAATTTTTTTTTCATCCATTTTTCTAATTTCTGATTAAAATGCTGTTACTAAGAATTTTTTTAATTCAGTATTTGACTTCCACTATGACCAGTAAAAGAGACAAAATTAAATAAATTAGTAAATCATGAAATTAAATATACCATTAAATTATGAAATAAATAAATGTCTCATTTAAGAAAAGAAAAATGTTCAAATGTACTTAGTCAAGAAAGTTCTTTAAACCAGCCACTAGGGAACACAAGCCAGTGTATCTCTCGTGTCGTTCCCAAAACTGAGTAAATGGTGAGGGTTGTGTCACAAAGGGTTCATCCAAGCAACATCATACCGGATCGGTCCATGGGTGAAATTAACAACCACCACAGGTGGAGTTGACAAACAGAGTGTTGGTGGAAACAGTCTTCCACTGTTAGTGGAATGAGGAAAGAAATGTGCCAGGAGACAAAGGGAGAAGAGGAAAGCCAAGAGTATAAGACTGAGGATAGTAACTCTAAATGTAGGGACAGTGACAGTTAAGGGCAGAAACTGGCTGACACGATGCAGAGAAGGAAGGTAGATGTATTATGCGTGCAACAGACCAAGTGGAAGGGCAGCAAGGCTCGCAGCATTGGGGCAGGGTTTAAGCTGTTTTACTGTGGTGTGGATAGGAAGACAAATGGAGTAGGGGTGGTCCTGAAGGATAAGTTTACAAGGTATCTAGTGGAGGTGAAGAGGGTGTCAGATGAATGATGTGCCTGAAACTAGAAGTACAAGGTGTGATGTTGAATATTGTCAGGGGTTATGCTCCCCAGGTTGGATGTGAGATGAGGAAGTGATTGGCTGGTTTCGTGTCTAGGAAGGAACCATGAAGAACAGATAGTGGTGTGTAGGATGACTGTTGTGGTGAAGAAGATGGAAAGAGTAAAAGGGACCAAATGGTGGAAGTTGAAGAAAGATGAATGTTGTTAAGAAAAAAGCTGTTAACCCTCCTGTGGCTTTCGGTTCAATTTGACACAAAGTTATAAGGGCTTCTCTTCCTCTTTTGAGTTACTAGGGCTTCAGGAAGGTTAAAGGCCTTTAACCTTTATAGATAATATACAGTAGCTTATATTAAGTTAAATACTTAGCAGAATAACATATGCTCACACAAAATATTTTCTTTTCATTAGGTACTTTGGTAAATGCTTAGAAAAGTTTGATAATCAGAAAAACAAATGTTTATATTTACATTTCTTTAAATATAGTGCTGTAAATGACACATATTGTGCATAGTAATAATAATAATTTTTAATTGCTGTTCATATAATAATAATTTTACATGACTCTGGTTAATATCTCTACTACTAATTTGTATGTTGTTGTTTCTGTTTTTCATATTTTAAGAGTCAACTTGATCCATAGGTTTTATGTGTTTTTTTATAAAGCCTTGCAGGTCGCTGTTAGCTATATGTACATGTATGGGAATGAAGTTCAGGCCCTCTTCAATACTTTTCCACTATGCTTTATATGAAGGATTGCACCAGCATGCCATAGGTCTCAGTTGTGCTGCCCAGTAGTAATCCCTGAGAGAGGAAAGGCCCCATCCCCCTTTTCCTTTTGCCATTTGTAAAGTTTTAGTCGAAACCTGGGCCTTTCACCTTGCCATATGTATCTGGACCCTTGAAAAGGGAAAAACTGAAAAAAAAGATGATTCAAGAAACTTTTTTTGGAAAACACTTATAATTGTTTCACTTTGAATTTAATTATTTCATGGCTCCCATGCAAGTGGAGTCATCATAAAACTGTCAACCTTACCCATCAAACGCAGTGGGCAGAATGAGCTTGTCAGGAGACCCTGACATCTGATTGGCTGCTCAACACAGCAAGTCAAGACAGATCGACCACAGATAATGGATTGATACACAGCCAAAAAACACATTCCAAAACATTAGTAATCTAAACCATAATCTAATCTTTACGTGTATTTGGATGAAAACATATTTTACATAGAGAAAATAAACTAGAAGATGTATTCTTTTTTTATGAAACACCTCAAACAATCAGTGTTGCCAAGGTCACTACATTTAGAAAGTTTTCAGACATCTTTTGCAACTTTTTTCAAAAAAGGGACTAGCGATAAATCAAGCAATGTTTTTTTGGTGTTATTGGAGACTTTTGGAGAGTAATGTAAAAGCAAGTATCATTCTTTTCAAAGAACAGTGGGTGCTGCTCCAGGCCCTGCTTTCATCCCAAAGCACTTGCAGGCAGCTCAGTCCCCACAAAGTGTCTTGGAGCAGCAAAGGTGATTTAAAAGAGACAGTCTGAGTTAGTTTAGTGCAGTGATTCATTGTAGACATAGAACATTTTCCATTTACATCCCACGATCGATCAGTCATGTGCCAATCATTTAGAGTCTGGATGCAGTGGGTGAATTTCTCCTGCCATGACTACAGCTGGGAGGGACACTGCAAGGACTGAGCCGCCTGGGAGTGCGTTGGAATGGGGCAGGACCCACTGCAGCTCATTGCAAAGAATGATACTTGCTTTCATGGCAGTTTCCAAAAGTTTCCAATATAAAGTCTTCAAAAAAGTTGCTAGATCTGTCACTAGTCCTGTTCTTGAAAAATAGTCACTAGTCACTGGAAAGCTGCTGGAGTACTTCTTCCAAGTTTGCAATCACTCTTGAGTCATTGTCTTGGTTGTAAAGTGCAGAAATAACTCTAACAACTTCAAATAATTGTTCTTATTTATCAATCACAAACTCTGGAAAAAACAACTACAGTTTCTATATTCCTAGCTTGGTATAAAATATCTCTAATTAGCTCACAAGAGAGCTCATTAGGATCATGCATGAAGGGAGGTGCCAAGTTTAAGGAACAGACATCAGACTAAAGCAATGGATTTCACAGAATCCGTGTTAGTCCCACCAATTGATCTTGATGGGTGAGGTTGACAGTTTAAAAATATTTCAAGATTACACTGTTCGCACGGGAGCCATAAAATAAATACACAGTGAAACAAAATGTTTTTAAATATAGAATTTTATTTCATTAGAAATGTAATTATTTACTTGTGTATTTTATAATTTAATGGTATACTTAATTATTTAGTGACATATTTCATAACTAAATGGTACATTTAATGTTTTAATCTGCCGTTTACATTTAAAAATTTCATGATGTATTAATTGGTTTAGTTAATTTTTGTCAAGTTTAATCCTCTTTACTGTTTTATTAGCTAATTGTAAATCCTAAACCATTTGCCAGCCAATAGATAATGCTGTTTCTTTAAAGTAAACAGATGCATATTACAGGGTAAATCTTTCAAGTCGATCCTCGACAGGAACTTACTGATCGGATTGCTAGGAGATTTGTGACAAAACCCCAAAGCTGGTTGTTTGGAGCTATGTACTGTACATGAAAATAAATTGGATCCATCCATCCAAGCAGGACATGCAGCTCAAACTGGCTTTTGATGCTGAGCATTTTTTTTAAAGTACAAAGTTTAATTTTACGCTATTTATTATAAAGTTCAAAGCAGCAACCAGTTTAGATGAGAGAAGCTGACATGTGACAAAGACTCAGATTAAAATTCAGCTCTTCATCTAGGTATTACAAACAGCACTTCACTGAGCCACTGGAACACCCCAAATGTGAAATTCAAACTATTTTTGAGAAGCAGAAAAATAATTGCATGTTTATGTACTGAGGTCAGGTTTAAATCAAATTTGTATCTTAATGACATCTAAATTAGATTCTGAACCATTTGTTCAATTTTATTCACAACAGAAGTAATTTTAGGGCACTAAACAATGAAAAAAAACAAGTGAAGTAACATATCCAAGTCAATTTAAAACAAATCCAGATTCCGAATCAGCAACAGTGATTTATTTTAATTATTACTCAATACAATACTAATTACTAAAAGTTATCTGTTTAAGGAACCCAGCAGATTGCATCAAATCTCACTTTGTTGCAATTCCCCATACTTAGCATCATGTTGGTGACAGATGAAAAAAAATAAAAGATGACTATTTAACTTGAAGAAAACTCCAGCAGAGCCAAGTTCAAGATGAGTGGCCATCTGTCTTGACTAGCTGGGGTTTGAGAGGACAGGAAAGAGATGCAGACAAACAACACAATAAAAAAAATACAAAGAAAAGCACAGGTTATTGATACCAACAATTACAAGTACAAACATGAAGAGTAGACAGAGTAAAGACAGCAGCAGAATGAGGAAAGGTAGTCAGTGTGTTCTCCAGGAGTCTAAGCCTATAGCAGATTAACCAAAGAAAAGCTAAGGAAACCCAAGCCAATCCTAACTATACAACCCCTGGTAAAAATGATGGAATCACCCATCTCTGAGGATGTTCCTTCAGTTGTTTAATTTTGTAGAAAAAAAGCAGATCACAGACATGACAAAAAACTAAAGGCATCACAAATGGCAACTTTCTGGCTTTAAGAAACACTAAAATAAATCAAGAAAAATGATTGTGGTAGCCAGTAACAGTTAGATTTTTAGAACAAGCACAGGGAATAAATTATGGAATCACTCAATTCTGAGGAAAAAACTATGGAATCACCCTGCAAATTTTCATTACAAACACTAACACCTGCATCAGATTAAATCTGCTTGTTTGTATGCAGGTAAAAAGTGGTGATCACAACTTGGAGAGCTGTTGCAACAAGTGGACTGACATGAATCATGTCTCCAACACCAAAGATGTTAATTGAAAAAAGGGGAGGATTATCAAACTCCTTAAAGAGGGTAAATCATCATGCGGTGTTGTACAAGATGTTGGTTGTTCACAGTCACCTGTGTCTAAAACCTGGACCAAGTGCAAACAACATGGGAAGGTGGCTAAAGGCAAGCATACTGGTAGACTAAGGAAGACATCAAAGCGTCAAGACAGAAAACTTAAAGCAATATGCCTTGAAAACAGAAAATGTACAACAAAACAAATGAGGAACAAATGGGAGGAAACTGGAGTCAACATCTGTGACTGAACTGTAAGAAACCACCTAAAGGAAATGGGATTTACATACAGAAAAGCTAAAAGAAAGCCATCACTAACACCTAAACAGAAAAAACAAGGTTACAATGGGCTAAGGAAAGGCAATCGTGGACTGTGGATGACAGGATGAAAGTCATATTCAGTGATGAATCTCGAATCTGCATTGGGCAAGGTGATGATGCTGGAACTTTTGTTTGGTGCCATTCCAATGAGATTTATGCAGACGACTGTCTGAAGAAAACATGCAAATTTCCACAGTCATTGATGATATGGGGCTGCATGTCAGGTAATGGCACTGGGGAGATGAATGTCATTACATCTTCAATAAATGCAGAGGTTTACATTGACATTTTGGACACTTTTTTATCCCATCTATCCAAAAGATATTTGGGGATGATGAAATCATTTTTCAAGATGATAATGCATCTTGCCATAGAGCAAAAACGGTGAAAACATTCCTTGAAGAAAGACACATAAGGTCAATGTCATGGCCTGCAAACAGTCCAGATCTCAATCCAATTGAAAATCTGTGGTGGAAGTTAAAGAAAATGGTCCATGACAAGGCTCCAACCTGCAAATCTGATCTGGCAACAGCAATCAGAGAAAGCTGGAGCCAGATTGCTGAAGAGTACTGTTTGTCACTCATTAAGTCAGTGCCTCAGAGACTGCAAGCAGTTATAAAAGCCAGAGGTGGTGCAACAAAGTAGTAGTGATATGTTGGAGTGTTATTTTGTTTGTTTGTTTATTTTTCATGATTCTATTTTTTTTCATCAGAATTGAGTGATTCCATAATTTATTCCCTGTGCTTGTTCTAAAAATCTAACTGTTACTGACTACAACAATCATTTTTCTTGATTTCTTTTAGTGTTTCTTAAATCCAGAAAGTTGCCATTTGAAATGCCTTTAGTTATTTGTCATGTCTGTGATCTGCTTTTTTTCTACAAAATTAAACAACTGAAGGAACATCCTCGGAGACTGGTAATTCCATAATTTTTTTCCAGGGGTTGTACGATTTATCAAAAAGGAAAGTCTTAAGCCTAGTCTAAAAAGTAGACAGGGTGTCAGCCTCACAGACAGAAACTGAAAGTTGGTTACACAAGTGAGAAGCCTGATAACAGTAAGCTATGCCTCCCATTTTACTTTTAGAAACTAGGAACCTACAGTCTGAAACCAATGAATGAGTGTGTCAATGGTTGTCTGTCTGTTTTTATTGTCAAAAACTTATACAGAAAGATATCATAATAAATGCTAACGTTAGCAGCATGGTATGCAACCCAGCAGTTATCAATCAATCAGTCAGTCAGTCAGTCAGTCAGTCAGTCAATCAATCAATCACCAAATTTATGCAACTCAGCATGTTACCAGCAATTTTCATCCACCTGGCATTTTGCCTGAGGACTCTACTAACTCAATATAGGACTCTACTGAGGCACAACATCAAGGTCTTTCCAGGCTCAGCAATCTGAATGTCTTAGTTGTTATCAAATAAAGCCTTCGTAGGTGACTGCAAGAAAGAGAAAGCTGTAAAGAGAAACTTAAGATGAGAAATATTGTTTTACGCTTTTAAGAGCATTGCTCTAGTTCATGCATTGCCTGATTAGCTGCCTCCTTGCTGACCCTCTGCAAACATCACCGCAGCCTCAGGTGACTTTGGATGAAACACTGGTCACTGACCCTCAATGAGCTTTGGGCCTTAACCTGCCTCCTTGTCGTGGTCTTGTCAAGGTTTGAGCAGCCTCCACATTCCCCAAAGACAAAGTGATGACTAGCCTTCCACAGCTTCTGAGCCGGTGAGGCACTTTTAACCCTGTGTGATGACAAAGATAAAAAAGAAGTGATTTTGGGTCTGGCTATTATATTTTAACATATGCAAATGGATAAATAACATCTATTTACAATCTGATGTTCCATCAAAACTAACCTGACAACCTGGCAGAAATAGTAACATATGACCAAATTCCAAAGAGAAATATTTATCAAAATAATTTAAAGCATTCCAAATGCTTGCACGGGTAAGAAACTCAAAACATCAATCTTAAAATCCAAATGTTCTGCTCAAAGAATTATTTTGTTTCAGATAAACTAATAATCACTATTTGACCTTAGAATATTAAAGTAGTACTTGTTGCTGTGTTTCAAATCAAATCAAATTGATTTATAAAGCACATTTAAAAACAACTGTTGTTGACCAAAGTGCTGCACACATAAGCATTCAATACAAACATTATACAGAAATATAGTAACATTACAATTCTCAGAATGTATTAAAAGCCAGTGAAAATAAATGTGTTTTAAGAAGAGATTTAAAAACACCAAGTGTTGAAGCCTGTCTAATATGGAGGGGCAGCTGATTCTACAGTCTAGGAGCTACCACTGAAAACGCCTGATCACCTCTGTGGACCAGCCTGGATCTTGGGACAAAGATCTTCATCTTTATAAATCCTCATTCAAAGTTATTACTTATTAGTCATTCCTCAGAAGAGTATTCCTTAACTCTTAGTGTTAGTCTTATTTTTGTTGTCATCTTGATTCCCTGTGATGAATGATGGTAAATTTGATCTCAAGATTGAACTGACCAGGTGTAAATCTACATCTGAATAAACTTTAGAGTCAATCCAATTCAAGATAGTTGCAACAGCTAACTGACTTTAGCCAATAAAAACTTTGTTAGTTTTGACTTTAGCCAAGGCTATAACTTTTATTTGACAGATCTTGAGCTAAAATTTGATTTGGTAGTAGGAGGATGTAGGAGTTATCCTCAACACATACACATAACATTATACATGCTGAATTCAGTGTCACAAAAAGAACCACACTTTAGGTTTTACAGCCCAGCATACAACACATCAAACACCTGTTCTGTTCAAACTGCAGCTCAGTCTAAAGATGTTGTGGCATTCACTCATCAGCTGAGTTTGTGCTCTCATATAGGAGCATCTACTTTTCATAGAACAGGATAACTCCCCTGCTTGTTTTTAGATTCATGAGATTATCAGCAGGAGCAGAACCACCTAACACTGTTGATGCAAACAATACTCTAACATGCAAAAGCAAGCACTCCACACTTCAGGATCCTCACTGGACCATTTCTCACAGCAACTCCTGACTTCTGCTTTATGTGTTGTGTGTGGCTACACTTGAATAATTTACTTCATTATTAAAAACTTATTCAGGAGTCCTCCAGCCTCATGAAGCCTGAATTAAAGAGTTCATTTGCAATTCCAAAGCCTATCTCAGTCATTAACTCAGGGCATCAGTAGGGCCCTTAGGACAGTATGGCTACTGAGGGTTGAAGTGTTTGCTGTCCCTTCTAGTGATGCTCAGGCTGCTTGGAGAGCAGGGTGCAGCTAAAGAGGCTAAGAGCAGTAACTTGAGGATGGGTTGAAATGGGACATGAAAGCCTTGAGGCATAATCTGATAAATTTGCTATCCTATTCTCCTTCTCAAGCATGTACCCCTTCCCTGACTTCTTTCAACACTGCCTGACTGACCCTTCAAAAGGCCATGGACTCAATCCAAATCTTCCATCATCTATGAACACTGGTGTTTGTAGGATTCTAGAAGGAAGCACCAGTGAAAAGAGCTGAGGGTTCACATCGCTGTCAACTGTTTCATCAGGGTGCCACACAAATCCTTTCTGTATGTGACCAAAACAACAGAGAGGAATTTTCAGAGCCTTCTAGAACTTCAGAAAAGGCCCAGTCAATCAGAACATATAAAATGTTATAATTTAATTTTACTCACAATATATCTACTCAATGTATTTTTTCTTATTTTTTGCTAATTTCTCCTAATAAGTTATATGTCTTACAGTCAACTTTTTAAAATGTTCTAAAATATTTAAGTCACATTTTTAATCAGCAAACTTAAATTCAGTATTGTTTATTAGCTCCCAAAGCACATACGTTTAAATTTTTGCTTTGTTTCACGGCAACATCTCAGAGTATTTGGAACCAGATCAAACTGACTGACTGCAGTTACACAGACAGAGGGACACCCAAGGCTGAACTGATAAATTCAGTATATAGCACAAATCCTTATCCATTCTGAAATAATCTCTACCTAATGTAGTATATTTTTTATACATTTATATAGGATAGTACAATTTATTTAATAATGTGTGAAATGCTCTATAAAATACAATTTTCTTGAATTTGGTTCTATTCCTAACATGCTCAATGTAAATAAACACACTCCTCATCATTGACATCTATCTATCTATCTATCTATCTATCTATCTATCTATCGAGTAAACTGAAAAATGCCATCGTGTAACAAACCAAAAACCAAATTACAACTATAATAATAAAAATTGGCAATGTAAAACCTGTCATGATGTGGAGTGACGAAAGCGAACCCAGAGCGCAGACTCATATTAACAAACAATAATTTATTAAAGAACGAAACACAAAACAAAAGCTGACGTGGCAGCAAAAACAAAATAAAGAACAAACTAAAACTAACATAAATAGAAACAGGGACAAGCAGGACGAAAAACGAACAACTGGAAACGAGCTACAAACCAGAGACAAACCTTAGACAATGGACCAGCGAGGTATGGAGAGAAATGACTGGGTTTTAAAGACTGGGGATAACGAGGTGAGTGGGAACAGGTGGACTGATTGCTGTGTAGGGACAGGTGAAGATGGGCGTGTCTGACAGAGAAGTGAATGACTGGGGGAGAATGAACATGAACATGAGACAAAAACGAAAAGTACAACCAAACAAAACAAAAACCAAAGAACTAAAATCAAAATAAAACAAAAACAAAAACAATACCTAGAAAAAAAGCCAAATCACCACACCATGCTTCATAACATCAAGCACATTTACATTTGCAGAAAGTGAGTCACCTTCAGTTTGTTTTGTTTGAGCACGGGGCACAGACCATCATGCTGAAAGTCCTCCGCGCCCTCTCCCTGTTGTTGAGCCTCCTCTGGGAGGGCCCTGAGTTTTGTTTTTAAAACAGTTTGAGGAGCGGTGGCCTGTTTTACCGCAGGTCCAACATGTTAAATCTTTGTTAAAAGGTTTATTTGTTCTGAATGAGCTGGATCCTCCTCGGG
>NC_051445.1:30812497-30813634 GCF_001649575.2 Kryptolebias marmoratus
GGCCCGGGCGCCGTCCTCGGCGGAGCAAGAGTTCGGGAGGGCGGCCCAAGTGCCGTCCTCGGCGGAGCAAGAGTTCAGGCGGGCGGCCCGGGCGCCGTCCTCGGCGGAACAGGTGAGCGCCAAACTGACGTGGACCAAGCAGGCGAGAGCCGGGCGGACGTGGGCCAAGCAGGCGAGAGCCGGGCGGACGTGGGCCAAGCAGGCGAGAGCCGGGCTGACGGGGTGCAGCGCGAACGTCCCGACGTGGCTGAGCTGAGCGAAGCGCCAATCCCGACCCTCGTTGGAGCAGCGCAGAGCGAGGCGTCGACCCAGACCCTCGGTGGAGCAGCACAGAGCGAGGCGTCCCCCTGGACCCTCGGCTTAACAGAGCGGAGCGAGGCGTCCCCCTGGACCCTCGGCTTAGCAGAGCGGAGCGAGGCATCCCCCTGGACCCTCGGCTTAGCAGAGCGGAGCGAGGCGTCCATCCGGACCCTCGGCGGAGCAGAGCGGAGCAAGGCGTCCATCCGGACCCTCGGCAGAGCTGAACGGAGCGTGGCGTCCCCCTGGACCCTCGGCGGAGCAGAGCGGAACGTTGACACTGACCCTCGGTGATTCTGAGCAGATGCGACGGCGTCCTCGGCAACCCCCTCGGAGACGGAGTGAGAGGCGACGACGTCCTCTGCGACCCCCTCGGAGACGGAGTGAAAGGCGTCGTCGTCCTCAGCGACCCCCTCGGAGATGGAGTGAGAGGCGTCGTCGACCTCGGCGACCCCCTCGGAGACACGGGATGGTGAGACGTCGCCGTCACGGCCGACCCCCATGGAGACACGGGATGGTGAGGCGTCGTCGTCACAGCCGACCCCCACGGAGACACGGGATGGTGAGGCGGCGTCGTCACAGCCGACCTCCACGGAGACACGGGATGGTGGAGCATCGTCTCGTCCGACCCCCACTGAGATGTTGGCAGGTGGGACGTCGTCCCTCTCAGGAACGCTGACCGTCAGAGAAGCGTCGCCGACCCCCTCAGGAATGCTGACCGTCAGAGAAGCGTCGCCGACCCCCTCAGGAACGCTGACCGTCAGAGAAGCGTCGCCGACCCCCTCAGGAACGCTGACCGTCAGAGAAGGCACAGAGAGGACCCAGGGCTCGGCAGAGGGC
>NC_051445.1:30814428-30819648 GCF_001649575.2 Kryptolebias marmoratus
TGTGGAGTGACGAAAGCAAACCCAGAGCGCAGACTCATATTAACAAACAATAATTTATTAAAGAACGAAACACAAAACAAAAGCTGACGTGGCAGCAAAAACAAAATAAAGAACAAACTAAAACTAACATAAATAGAAACAGGGACAAGCAGGACGGAAAACGAACAACCAGAAACGAGCTACAAACCAGAGACAAACCTTAGACAATGGACCAGCGAGGTATGGAGAGAAATGACCAGGTTTTAAAGACTGGGGATAACGAGGTGAGTGGGAACAGGTGGACTGATTGCTAAGTAGGGACAGGTGAAGATGGGAGTGTCTGACAGAGAAGTGAATGACTGGGGGAGAATGAACATGAACATGAACATGAGACAAAAACGAAAAGTACAACCAAACAAAACAAAAACCAAAGAACTAAAATCAAAATAAAACAAAAACAAAACCTAGAAAAAAAACCAAATCACCACAAAACCAAATGAGGTATTTACCTTAAATTTCTCTCTTTAAATTTAGAGTAGCTATTATTTCCGAGTGGATTATTAACTTTAAAGATTGTACTTGAATGCACCAATAAGTATTACATTGTTTACATCTCTTGCCACAAAAAGTTTTGCAACTGCAAAACAAAAACATACAGAAGTCTTCAGGATGTGTATATTCATTGTAAATGTGATTGTACAATCTTAAAAACAAGAAGGTATGAAGAGACGTTAAAGTGTTACCACATTACAATTCTTAGCTAAAGAAAAAAGATGTGTTTTATACATTTAATATCTGTGGTTCTCCCTTCAGAATAGTAAAAGCCTATTAAATTCAAGTAGAATGCGGGCCAGCTAGGGCAAATTGGCGACTCTCTGCAAAACACAAAGAGGACGGTCATCGCCAAAACTGTGAATGGGTTGGTTTAACTCACAAATTGTGATTGGCCCAAATAATGAAAAGGGCTTTAGTGAGTAGACTGGACTTGCAAAATGATTGGCCAATCCACAGAGTCAGGAAGTAGGTGCTCCAAAATAGGCTGCAACAGCAAGAGACCTCCTTTGGGGTTAAAGAAAAAAAAAAAACAACTTAAAAACCATGTTCACAAAGTGGAATGTGCTACTAATGTAAGTTTAGAATAATTTAATAAGAATACATTTTTTGTCAAGTTCACTGTTTTAGTCATTGTTTTATGCCAAAACCAAAACTAAAATTTCAGTAAACCCAATTTCACAGCCATAATTGTAAAACAATGAATAAAACAATCAAGAAAACAGGTAGTGGTGTTTTGGGCTTCCTGAATTGGGCAACACTGCAGTTTGTTTCATCAAAATATAGTTCATCTGTTTGTGGTTTTTCCAGAATTTAAACTAAAAGTAGATGTTTAATCTACGAATGCTTGGACTGATTGGAGTTGCTTGGCACTCTCACTGTGGTACTTTCAGATAAATGTTGCTAGAAAGTTCTCTCATCCTTAATAAATTGGTTCTTCATTGTTTGATGTAACAAAGCAGAAACAGGTTTAAAATTCCTGAGTCCAAACACTTCAGTCACCTTTCTTCTGCATGTCTGATGTACTTTTTGTTGAAACCAAATTTATTGTGTTTTACAGACTGGTACCTGGGACCCAGCTAGTGGCCTGAACATGACGGACAACCAGAAGGGAAAAACAACTAATGTCTCTGACTCACTGTCTAATCGATCCCTGATTGTTTCCACCATATTGGTAATTTATCTAGTTTCTTGCTAATGTGTTTTCTGAATGTACATCTATAATTTATTCACTTTTGAAGTCAACCCCATTTAAGATGGCCACAACAATGAAGTGACCTTACCGAACCCAAACACGTGGCTATAAATCAGTCAATTTAATAGATAATTCAATCTGGAGAGACTCACACAGAAGTTCTTTGGTGCTCGGACCCCGGTGGAAAATGTGCACACTGAGGATCACCGAGCTTTGATGAACAGCTCAAGACGACGGTCAGGGCAGTCTTCCGCTCCTGGGCCCAGACACTGGTGTTGGAACGGAGCATGGAGGAACCCGGATGACAAGGGTGGAGATGGGGAGGAGGCGAGTTGAAGCACAGCTGGGAAGCAGGTGGATCCGTGAATGATTCGCCTTTTAAAACAGTTTCTGAGTGGTGATTGGCTGAGATGGAATCGGGTCCCGGTGCTGTTTTGCTGAGGTGGAGATGAGGCAATTGGATGACGCAGGTAAGGTGGAGAGAGTCTCCCAGTCTGAATTTTCGCCTAGGCTTCATTATGCTAAAATTTGGTGTGGTAGTAGCTGATTGTCCTTTCCAACGAGTGGCAGCTGTGGTGATATCGGATGGGTTAACATCTTCATTAGAAAATTATATTGATTACATTTAAACAACAGCACCTGATACAGGATAAAAAACTTTTAAAATATCTTATCTTTATTTCCTCCACAATGACAATACCAGCATGAGGCAAAGTCAGAAAACTCTGGGCTGGACTGGAATGTGTGCTCTAACTGTAGTATATGTTAATTATATTTATCACAACTGCTTTTCAACACATTGCACCAAACCTCTTTTTTGGAGATTACTGAATGTGTAAAATGCTAACACTGTTAGCTTGTTCTTTTGCAGGAACCAAGTAAAACAAAAGCTACAATATTCTGTTTGTCCATTTGAATATTGTTTGGTCTGAATGTTCAGCTTCTTCACTTCCAGTTTTTTCTTCAAAAACATTAGTGAAATGGATAATAAAGTAAATAATCCCCCATATTCATGCTAATGCTTATCATAGTTACATTTCTCCATCTGCAGTTTGCAAACAGAAGCTCAGAGGACTTCTCGTTACATCCACTCTCATTGGCTCAAGGCTTTGGCCTTTGGGCTGAAGAGAATTAATTTAAATAAGCAGCAAATCCAGGGGGAGTGGCCTAACACCTGTCAGTCACTCAACTCTATAAAGATAAAAGACATCTTATTCTTCTTTTGTTTGGACTATAAAAAAGATAAAATACATCTTATTCTTCTTTTGTTTGGACTATAAAAATTAGCCCATTTGGAAGAAGTGTTTTTCTTGTGAGTTGATGGGGCTGATGTTGTTCTAGACTTATATATATATAAATATAATTAAGTAAAGTTAAGGAGTGCTTAGTCCTGCTAACTCATTAATACCAGCCATTCCTGTTTACAACCCATACTTCAAGAACTAACAAATTGAGATTTTTTTCTTTCAACTGCTCCCTTTTGTAGTGGTCACCACAGTGAATGAACTCGCATTAAGATTTGGTAATTTTTTTACGTCGAATGCCCTTGGTGATGCAACCTGGGCTCAAACCCAGTCTTTGTCAGGATCGGTGGATAATGAGATGAACCCTGAGCTCATTATTTAAGAATGAAAATTTATTTCTAAACAGAAAACAAGAAAACAAAAAGCTGACGGAGCAGCAAATCTAAACATAACAAAAATCCAAATCAATACAAAAAGGCGAGGCGAGGCGAGGCGAGGCAGGACAAGGCGAAGCGGGACAAGGCAAGCAAAACAAGGAACGAGAACAATAGGAGACGAGAGATACAAGCAAACCAGAGACACAAGACGAGAGGGAAAACCAGACAACGCATGAAGCAACAAGCAAAGAGAAAGAATGAACCGGCGAGGAAGTGGAGAAGGTGACCAGGTTTCAAAGACAGGGGTAATCAGGGGAAGTGAGCACAGGTGAGTGATTACAATTAGGACCAGGTGAAGATGGGCGTGGTAGAAAGAAAAGATAAACAGAGAAGTGAATGATGACGGGAAACAAAGACACAAGGCACAAAATAAATAAATAACAAAATAAAATGAAAAGAAAAAATAACCCAAGAACCAAAGCCAAAAGCACACTCAAAAATACTTGAATTCATGATAGTCTCAGGATTACGAGGCTGTGGCACTGATCACTGATCTACTGTGGCCCCTTTCATGAACCACTCAATAGATTTTAAAAAAAAGCTCTCAAAGTAATATTTGGATGTACAACTACAACTGATTATCATTTGGAATCAACTCAATTCAAGATGGCAGTCACATCCTATTCACCTTAGCCAATACTAAAAAGGCTCTAACTTTCTTAGTTTTACAGGTAATAAATTAAAGTTTATGTGGTAATAGCTGAGAGTCATCCTTAACCCAAACACTGTCTCACAACATAATTTACAAGGTTTGACCAAAATGGCTAAGGTCGTATTCAGACCTGACACATTTGGTTTGCTTTAATCGAAGCAGAGTTCGTTTCCAGCGTTGGTCCGGACTTTTTGTGGAGGTGTGAGTACAGTCATGTGAACTCTGGTGCGGCTCAAACAACCGGACCGAGACCCGCTTTTTGAGGTGGTCTCGGTCCGCTTCCAAACGAACTCTGGTGCGGTTCACTTCTGGTGTGAATACAGACCGGACTTGAACTGAACTAACTACGTAAAGCATGCACCTTTTTGGACTTCACAGGCCACCGTTGCTAAGCATCATGGGACAAATAGCATTATTTGCTTCTTCGAGTTGCGGCACCTATTTGCTGGCGCCGTTCCAAAATTAGAAGTAAAACGTCATTAAACCAACGTTAAATGAGCTGCTCTTGAATTTCAAAATGGTACTGTAATTGTACAAACAGAACGAATGTGCACATAACAAATACAGCACGCAGGACTTCCATCTTTATTTCCAGGTCTGTGCTCTGTGCTCCAACCGCTGCCCCCGTCTTTCTGTCCAATGGGAGCAATGACCGTCACCCATGTGGGTTTGTTTATAAATTATAGTCCGCTTACAAAAAAGCACGATGTGAATGCAAACCGCACCAAACGAAAAAAATAAAGTCCACTTTTGGTCCGGAGCAAACAAGCGGACCAAAGGATTTTCCTGGTGTGAATACACCCTAAAACTCATCAACTCATCATTTCTCATTATAAGATGATCACAGTTAAAACATGATCTCAATTTTAAAACGTGGCATGAAACGTGGCAGGTGATATGCATTTCATCCAGGAATGCTAGGCCTTTTGTTGCAGTGAGGATACTGTAGATAATGTCAGTGGAAATGAATCTAAGAGTTGCTTATAGTCTGTGTCTAAAGGTGTTACGGCCACCAAGGACCCAACATACACTCCTGATCAAAATCTTAAGACCAGTCAAAAAATTGCAAGAATTTGCATTTTGCACTATTGGATCTTAAGAAGGTTCTAAGTAGAGCTTCACAATGTTAAAAGAAGAAATCAGCGTAAGAGACAAAAACTT
>NC_051445.1:30819963-30823252 GCF_001649575.2 Kryptolebias marmoratus
GGGAACATGCAGGATGGTCCAAAAGAGTGATGTTATTCTCTTGGAAGAACTCCTTTGTCAGGCGGGCATTGTGAACTGCAGCATTGTCCAGTTGAAAAACCCAATCATTACCACACAGACGAGGGCCCTCAGTCATGAGGGATGCCCGCTGCAACATCGCCACATAGCCAGCTGATGTTTGATGCCCCTGCACAACCTGAAGCTCCATTGTTCCATTGAAGGAAAACGCACCCCAAATCATGATGGCGCCCCCATCACTGTGCCGTGTAGAAAACATCTCAGGTGGGATCTCCTTGTCATGCCAGTAACGTTGGAAGCCATCAGGACCATCAAGGTTAAATTTTTTCTCATCAGAGAAGACAACTTTCTTACACCTTTCAATGTCCCATGTTTGGTGCACCCTAGCAAAGTCCAAACTGGCAATTTTGTGGTGTTGAAGAAGACGTGGCTTTTGAAGACGTTTTTTGTTTCTGAAGCCTTTCTCTCGCAGATGCCGTCTGATGGTTATTGGGCTGCAGTCAGCACCAGTAATGGTCTTAATTTGGGTGGAGGATCGTCCCGTTTTGCCATCAGGAGGTCTTGACAGTGTAAAGACTTGATAGAAAATGACATGGAATCCAGATTTTTGCACAGCTTTTGGCTTTTAAAGACGCTCGATATAAGGCTTAAACATATTAATATGACATAGGTGGGATGTACGCCTTCGATCAGGAGTAGCGACCAAATAATCTCGATCCCCGACCTTCTTCGTGATCGTATAGGGGTCACTGTAGCGCGCTTGTAAGCTGGAACCAGGAACCGGAAGTAACGCTAACACTTTGTCACCAGGCTCAAAAACTCATTGCCGTATTTCTGTCAAATAAAGACTTCATTTTAGCCTGTGCAGTTTTAAGATTTTCTTTAGCCATCTCGCAGGCACGGCTCAGCTTCAACCGAAAGTTACTGACGTAGTCCAATAAATTTTGGTCGGAGTTTTCACACAACCACTTCTCTTTCAATAGCTTTAAAGGACCACGAACAGTGTGAGCAAAAACCAAGTCCGATGGGCTAAACCCCAGAGACTCCTGAACCACCTCCCGTATAGCAAACAGTTGTAAATGTACCCCTTCATCCCAGTCTTTTTCGAACTCCAAACAGTAGGTGCGAAGCATTGTTTTTAACGTTTGATGGAAACGCTCGAGTGCGCCCTGACTTTCCGGGTGATAAGCGCTGGAATGACTGTGCTTTATGTCAAGTTGATTTAAAACCTGCGCAAACACTTTAGACATAAAGTTAGACCCTCTTTCAGTCTGCACAACCCGGCAAACCACACAATGAAAAAAACTTTGTTAATGCTCTCACCACTACCGGCGTAGAGATTTTACGCACCGGAAAAACCTCTGGAAAACGAGTAGAGGTGCACATCACTGTTACCAAGAACTTATTCCCCGCTTTGGTTCGAGGCAACGGACCCACACAGTCAACCAATACTCTCTCAAATGGTTCAGAGATGGCTGGAATGGGGCACAAAGGGGCGGGAGGAATCGTCTGATTTGGCTTCCCAAATACTTGGCAGAAATGACACGAATTACAGTAGCGCACAACATCGCTCTTTAAACTCGGCCAAAAGAAATGACGCAAAATGCGATCATACGTTTTTCTTATGCCAAGATGACCGGCTAATGGATTATCATGTGCCAACCGCAAAATTTCTGAACGATATGGAGCTGGAACAACAATCTGTTTCACAATACTCCACTCTTCAGCAGGAGATACATTCAAAGGCATCCACTTACGCATTAAAAGCCCATCATGCAAGAAGTAGCCAGTAGAAATGGAGGCAGACTTATCTGGTAATGCATTGTTAAACAAAGGCGAACAAAGCTCTCATCAGCTGCTTGGAGCGTCATCAACTGCTGTCTGGACAAGGACAGTGCGTTTGCATCCAACAAGTCCTTCCCCAGACTTCTCTTTAACGGGACATGTTCGGATTCAGTGTTGTACAGAAAACTATCACTCAAGTCCCAATCATCTTTGTTTTCCTCTTGTTGACGCTTAAAGGCAGCGCGCGTAACTGCACACGACGTGAATACATCAGGAAACGTACTCAAGCGCATCTGGACCAGTACGCAACACCGGGACGGGTGTAACGTCTGGGGTAACCAATACTCGACCCCCAGCCAAGTCGTTGCCCATGATCATTGAAACGCCTGCTATAGGAAAACTAGGACGCACCTCAACCACAGCGTCCCCAGACCACAGGTCAGACTGGACCACGACTTTGTGCAGAGGAACACCAATGTCTTGCATACCAAAACCACGAACTGGCACATCGGAACCAATCGCAGTGTCATCATCCAACGGCAAACTACCCTCCAAAATTTTCTCACCAGTAAGAGACACAGAAACAAACCCATCCATAACGAAAGGCTGAAAATCAGCATATTCACAAGGCTTCTGTGTTGAAAAAGACGGAGTAACGTGGTTTAGAGTTTTAATTAGAGCCACCGACTTAGCGTTCTTTTTCTTTAAAACCGGGCAATTGGCCACAATGTGTCCTCTTTTTTTTACAATAAAAACACGTTACATTAGTTTTTAAATCCAGCCCAGGATCGGACTTGCAGCAGGTGTATCCGAGTCCACAAGTGAAACAGTTTTCATACATTCCTTACCGTTATTTTCAGATTTGTCACATCTATTAAAGACATGTGAGCGCTCTAAATTACCCTTGTGCGTCAACATGTACTCGTCAACGAGCATCGCAGCTTTCAACACATCTGACACTTTATTTTCATTCAAGTAGGTGGTAACTTTCTCTGGCAAGCTGTTCTTAAAATCTTCCATTAAAACAAGCTGCTTGAGTTGTGCAAAGTCATTAACATTTTTAGAGGCGCACCAGCGATCAAAGAGAATTTCTTTATCTCTAACAAAATCCACATAAGTTTGATTATAGTGCTTTTTTAATTTACAAAATTTTTGGCGATAAGCTTCAAAATACCAAAATACGAGTTTATATGACCGCAAAATAGCACTTTTAACTTTATCAAAATCAAGGCTATCAGCCTTTTTTTTTTTTTTTTTTTGCTGCTCTTGGTGGAAGGCGGACGTGTTTCTTTTCTCTCTGTCTCCTGGTGCCCCCCCCCTGGCTTTCCTTTTTCGAAGCCTCTTTTTACATATTTTCCAAAAATTTAAGGAATATGGATCTGATCAGCTGGTTTCTCAGCGCAATTGATACAATTTCCTCGACTGGGTGAAGGAGAGTCCAGTCTCGGGATATGTCTCGCTGGATATACAGTGGATTCCTGGCAGG
>NC_051445.1:30824316-30827914 GCF_001649575.2 Kryptolebias marmoratus
TCATGCTTAGATCTGTTTAGTTTAGCTTAGCTTATTTAGACAATTAGTTATCATTGTATCTTGTACCTGACTGTAATTTTGTTTTAGCTTAGTTATCTTGTCATGTTCTGTAACGCTGTCTGTAATTTTGTTCTTGTGTTGTAAAGCACTTTGAGTCGCCTCGTGCTGAAAAGTGCTATATAAATAAATGTACCTACCTACCTACCTACAGAGATGCATATGCCTCTTGCGCTTTGCCACTTAATGGACACTGCAACAACCAAGTCCACACATCTTTAGGCCATTTAAGTGTGAGTGCCACTCTTTCAAACAACGTGAAATATTTATCAACATCTCGCTCGTTTAATGGAGGAACCAAGAGAACATTTTTACCAACAACAAAATCATTTGATTGGGATTGCGACAACCCGGCACCAAGCTCGAGTTCTTTCAAACGCAGTTCAGCGTCTATCTCCAGTTTCCGTTGCTCAAGGCACAACTCCTTCTCCCTTAAAGCAAGGCGTCCTAATTCAACTTCAAGTTCCTTTAAACAAACCGGATCATCTGGCATCCACGTTTTCGATGGAGACCCAACAAGACTTTTTGGTAATATTGTCGCAGGAAAAATCCCAACCTGAACCAGTGCTGCTAATAACTCTGCTTCTACTGCTCCCCTTTTAGAACGTTTATTTATGGTAAGCTTGAAACGCTCGGCCACTAACAGTAACTGATCCTTTGTGCAATTACCCAAGGCTTCCAAAGTGGGCTTTTCAACGAACTCATCCAGGTCAAACTCCAAAGTTACCACAGAATCAAGCCACACACAAGCACAAAAGGCCATGCACAACCAAAACTACAACACCACCACAAATCAATGGTCCTAATTATTCACCGCAACACACACCAGCTGTGCCAAAACATATAGAAAAAAACCCCACCATAATCGCGACAAACCCAAAAATAACTGTAGGACACGACTAGTTGCTAAAGGTAACCTTTGTTACAATGAGCCTCCATAAATATGTTACGGCCACCAAGGACCCAACATATTTCAGGACACGAGACAATGAGGGTTCAAAAAAAATAATTCTTTTATTCTTTACCTCTCATGATTCAATTCTTCTGGTTTTACCTCTCTGTGGAGAAAGAGAGAGAGAATTAAATGTTCTCCAGTTCCCGTGTCCCAAAACGAACAAGTAAGAAAAAAAACCAAAAGTATTAACAGAAAGGTGGACCTGGTGAGCCGATCAAAAGGAACAAAACGATACAGCAGGGGGCCAATCCTATACATGACAGTCGAAGCCCCCGCTAGTACCGGAACTAAGCAACAAAAAATCTAATACAAAAGAAAAATCGTAAACAGGACAACCGGTCCCACCAGGCCAAAATCACAACGAAAACAAACAACAAAAGCTAACAGAACCTACCGCATGGCAGGCTGGAGGATGCGGCCTACAAGAACTGGCGAGTTGACGCACACTGCGTCAAGACGCAACTCGGGTGGAGCTGGGCGGCTGGAAGGCGGCCTAGAAGTTAAAACCCAGCCTATTTATAGGCGGACCAACAGCCCACCAATAAACACAACTAATTACCTAAATAAATTACCCCAAACACCATAATATATTAACAAAAGGTAATTCAACTAAAATCTCTAAACAAAGCAATTGGGAAAAATAAACAAAATAATTAGAATGTGCCCGAAGCACATAACAAAAGGTTTCACTTTCAGTCAATGTCAAATGTTTGAGGGAAAAGAAGCAGATATAATGAAATGGTAAACCCAAATATGATGATATAAATTTTAATAAAATCTGCTACATCAAGCTGTTAGCTTATTTAGGCAAACAGCAAGCAAATCTAACAATGCAGTTTTGTCTTTATGCTTTTAGCCTAATCAAATTGTGATTTGTGCTCTTTTAGAATACACTCCCTCTAAACATGTCATTAGTCATTATTTTTAAGCATGTCTTCTTGAAGAATCCTTCAGTGCTTTGACAAAGCTCCCCTTCCATTTCAGAGTATTTTCTAGAGATGCTCTTGGATTCAGTTGAAGTAGAAGACCCTAAAGCACTTCCCTCCCAAATAACCAATTGACTTCACTTCTGTGGAGGACTAAAATCAGGCTTGGACAGGGAAAATTAACTGATTGATTGTCCAATAACATTTCATGCTTTGAGGCTTTGCCTCCTGTTGAGCTGTTCATCAGACACATTGTGTGTTTCTTTTTCCAGATTCAGTCAATTTAAGATAAACCTTTAAAAACTGAATATTTAAAATCTTATTGGTTTGTAGATTTTCATGAAGTAGGATTAATGTAGATTTGATTGTTATCTAATTATTACCTGCAAATGAAAGGTTAAAGTGACAAGGTTTTTGCCTGTATTTATATGCTTTTCTGTGATTTTCTTTGTCTGTAATGTTAGCAAAATATCTTGTGAACCATTTCACAGATTTTAATGAAACTTTCAGGAAATAATCATTGGATATATATCTACAACTGATTAAGATTTGGAGTCAACTTGATTCGAGATGATTGTCAAAGCTAGCTGACCTAAAAACAGAAAAATTACTATAACTTCATCAATTATAGATATCGATCTAAAATTTGTTGTGGTAGTAGCTGAGAGTCACTCCCAACACATATTCTAAGTAGTAACAGTTTGAACAGTCTCTTTGTTGAAAATTTTACCATTAACTCTTTGGAGTCAGTTTGCATCAACCAAAGGCCCTCACTTTATTTTAAGATGATTTTAAATCATGCATGGTTGTTTAGTTGATGTGTCTGCATTCTCTCAAACTTTGAAATGAAACCATTTCCTAATTTTTCCTTTAAATTGTAGTTGTTATGTTATGCAAACTAAAACTAGCATGTTACTGGACTGTGACTAGTTAGCAAATGATGTTCAAGAGGAGTATCCAAAATGTCTTGCAACAGTTACACTGGTTCTCAGTTTCTTCGAGGGAGTCTTGGAGTCTTGTTGTTCAAATTTTTGAAAATATTCAAAAAACATATTATAACAAATTTTCTTTCAAATTAGTCACAAAGTTATTACGAATGTCACCAACACATCTCAAACCCTTCTTGATTTATTGTTTATTTTTTTTAAAATGGTCTAAAACTGGTCCTATCCTAGACTAAATCTGGTATGGGCAGATACAGTGTGGATAGAGGTGAACATTGAAATAATGTGCATAGCCTAGGACAGGGGTTCTTAACCTTTTTGACCTCAGGGCCCAATTTGTTGAACATAAAGTGGCACGAGGCCCAGTTAGATATTACCAATGTACTGATCAAAATGATAATTATTCTAAATCTTGGTTTAATTTGTATTGTATTTGCATTATAACTAAATTAAATACACTTACAGTTTAAAAGTAAAAATCCTGTCAAATAATCACAAGACATGAATATGACAAACATTTTTTTATATTGTAACCTGCCCATAACAATTATTTGAACAAATACAACGGTCAGTCAACAGACCACTCAGGCTTATCAACACAAAAATACATTTAACAACATAAACAATAACAAAAATAGACAATTCAATAAATAAAATTGTAGTCATAAAATAAATACATTCAAAATGTTTAATGTAAGTGTTTCAAATAAAAAAAA
>NC_051445.1:30844130-30887672 GCF_001649575.2 Kryptolebias marmoratus
GGCCCTCTGCGGCCCAATGTTAAAAACCATTGTTCTTTTGAGGCCCTCAAGGTGGCGCTCGCGGCCCACAATTGGGCCGCGGCCCATGGGTTAAGAATCTCTGGCCTAGGAGACAGTTTTGTAAACTGCCCACAGAAATGGGCTGTGATTTTCAAAAATTGCTCGTACGAAACATAGCCACACTGTTCACTGGTCACTTGGTCACAAAGGCTCAGAAATCAGTGAGATTGCAACGAAAATTTGTGTATTTTTTTGCTATAATGAGTTGCTAACCAGTCTCCAACAGTCGCAGCCCACTAAGATACTACCTTAAGACAGTCATCTCCCAGCATCAATTCAGTGTTTCAATAACAAATACAGGAGAGGGATTCCCATCCAGTTTTCAGCATAATAATAGAGAAATAGGTCTGCACAATATTCAGACAAAACTCTCATGACTTCAGAACATAAAGTTTATATTATTGAAGTGTCTTCAAATGGTGGAGGTTCTTCTGGGTCTTCAGCGGCGATGTATATGATCACAGAAATGACTTTACAGACATCAGTTATTCTTGAACAGTGAGAGTTTATCAAGTTTGTGCTGAATCGAGACTTCTGGCCCAATCAGTGAAATCCCCCCTTCCTCTTGGGGCTGCTTCTTTTTATAAACATTTACCACACCTAGCTGCAGAATAACACACACACATCCCACTGGGACGGACTTTAACAGTATGGATTCAAATAAATTCAATTCCCTTTATGGTGATAAGCTGGTGTCTTCAGACATGGAACAGATAACTTTCCATATACGTCTTCGGGCAGTTGCTTTGACAATGTGAGCTTAGGAGAACACAATCCACTTCCCAAGAAGGCATTGTACCTGAAGACAATGTCTCGACTTGGAAGTCAGGCCCCTTGGCAACACAACACAGATGTAACACAGTCACCTCATTATGCTTTAGATCTAAGTACAGTTTTGGTTTGAAAAAAAACCAAAACAAAACATACTGTATTTACTTTATTACCACAGAAGAATTTGTGTTAGTGACTTCCACACATGCCATGTTTTCGTGTGAATATCTAAACACATCTTCATTGACATAAGAAGAGAGACTCATTGCTTTGTGAGAATTATGACAATGGAAGAAAAGTTGCAGAAAAAAACAAAATAAAGCTACTGATGATCTTGTTATTAAAGAAGAAAGTGTAAATATACCAATATGAAGCAAATTGCAGGTTGTCATTATTTATTGTGGACCTTATTTCCTTCCTTGCACACTGTGAAGTGATTGGATTGCAGTTATTAGCAGAGACTCTCTGCAGCTGTAATTACCATATCAGGATTGAGTCACGGGGAGATGTGTAATGGCTGTGAGCAGCAAGAAAAAAGTGGGGAGAGATGACAATAATTGGGTTTGTTACATTTGATTGATGCACACTTTCATCCAGCTTCTCATCATTTTCTCAAGGATTATGTACTATAAAACATGATGTAATTACTGCTGAGATCTTGGCTTATCAACAGTTTATCTACTTTGGAAATCACTAGTGTAATGTTGCAGTGGAAATGGAGCACCTAAGGCTGGAGCTGCAGATAATATACTGTGTAATGTCTCAGAGATAGCAAGGACCAGCCCTGATTCAGCTTCCAGAAAAACAAACCATGTTTTATTTGTCCAAAAAGTAAAAAGGGCTAACAGCAAAAACAAAAGATGTCCTTGTTTTCTCTTTTTGAAGTCTCACCATTGTGTTTTTGCTCTGCTTTACTCAAACCACGACAGCTGAATGACTCACACAGGTTAGTTCCCTAAAACACATTTTAGATATGATACTTTAATTCAGAGAAGTTACAGTGAAGCTATTCTATGAAATCTATAAATAAACAACAACAAAAACATCAGAGGGATATACTATGAAACAAATTTCAACAAAACAGGGAGTTCTTCCCAAAGCATGGGTTAACAAAGTCTAAAACTTTACTAAAAAATTGCAGGTACTACAACAGGGATTCTGATATTGCTTTAGTAACTCAGGCTTTCTGAGCACATTAGCATGAAAAGATGTATTCCAAACAATATCCAATGCTTTTTCTGCTCAAAATACATTGATCCAGCAAATAAAGCTTCAGGAAAAAAAAACTCTGCTCACATTGAGACTTCATTTATAAAGGACTGCTGGTTGTGGCCTTTATACGAAAGTTATGGAATTAAGATCCAAACTAGAAAAACACTGCTGCCACAATCAAAACTAAAAATGAAAAGTCCCTATAATATTTTGAAAACTGTTACATATCAGAACAGACTACCTGCTGTTGTGTGGGTCAGGACAGAACAATCTAAAACCTTTAATTTTACAATCAAGAGTTGTTTTTGTTTTTTAGCTCTGACTTTGTCCCATAATTGGCAAATAAATTCACAAATCAATTTGTTTTGATTCAAAATCTCCTTATGAGTAGATTTTGAGTCAAGCCTCTGCAGTGGCCAAGTTTTATTTTTAGAACCAGCATCTGTGCATCTAGACCTACCTACAAAGTCATGATGTCATGTTAGGCAGAACTTAAAACATGTGCTGCAATTAGCAGACACTGAAGATGGTCCAGTTCCAGTTTCAACTTCAGGGTTCCCTTTTGAGGTTTACTTTTTCTTTACAGTTTTCTATGGATTTCTTCGGCTTGCTTTCAGATTATACTTCTAACTCCAACCTTTAAAAATTCCAGCCAGTAGAAAAACAGTGTGGGTCTTGGACATAACTACCTTCTATTGGGTGGGCTTGTTTTGTTTACAAGGTTCATAGTAATAGCTAATTTACTTGGGTTTAGCTACACATTTTGCTGAGAACTGTGTCATTGATGACAATAAAACTTGTAGCACTTTTTTGCTCGGTTAATCTGCTTAACAATATACATATTCACACTATTTCATTTAAAAGAAAAAAACAATTGTTCTGCTCTGATTTTTAACATTTCCCTGTAGAGAGCAGTGATGTGGCTGTGGCTTATTACTGAAAGGCTTGCAAGCTTCCTCCTCTATAGTATAGTCACAAAATGTTGACATTGTTGCACTGTTTCCACTTTTGGTATAACATTGCTCCTGTATGTGAGTGAGTTGGTTGAGACCTAAACATATGAGAACATGTTGTCTGCTAATGCCAGTTTTCCAGAGTTGGTGTGTTAATGATAAGTAAGTTGTATAATTTGATTAGTTTATCTGGGCATCCACATGTTTAGATTAATGTTTTATTCACAGTTTGATGTTAACTTTTATTGACAGCTAATCTGCAGCTAATTGCTAGATGTTGTCATAGTCTGCACTTTTGATGTCTGTTTCGGGTTTTCTGTTCTCCCTCGCCCCTACTGCTTTGCTCCTTTTCCACACCTGCTTTCAATCCAGCCAATCACTCCTTGATTATTTAATCATCCCTCTTTTGGTCACTGGTGTCAGTTCCTAGGTTGTTATGTTGTTGTTGTTCCATTGATGCTGCGTCCGTCATTAAAGAAGACTTCAAACTGCCCGCTGCTGTTTGGTCCTGCTTACCACCTCAAACCGTGACAGATTTATGTGTATTGTGGGCCTATACCATATATTTTTGGTACACAAGTCTGTTTTGCCCATAACCCAAGCTGAGATCACTGACAAAGCACAACTACTGCCTTACAGTCCTAATATAAGTTCTCACCTACAGACTCACTCTGTTCTCAGAGTTTTTTCAGGGTAATGAAGTGGATGCTTCAGTAAGCTCTCCATCCTGCTTGTTCATTATAGAGAATAATTATCACCCTACTCTGTTCATATCTGCACTGTTACAGTTTGTAACATTTATCATTGCTTATCACAGCAGTAGGGTTTAATATTTCAGCCTTCAACCCATCTCAGAGGTTGTTGCTGCTCAGTGTGGCTCAGGTGCACAGATTCGGTGAAGCATAATTACGCATGACACAATGTATTTGGATCACTCTAAGTAGTGTAAGCAGATGTCTGTGTGATTGTGGCACTCTATGCAGTGAGGCATAGACTACATTCTGCTTTTAACCCACTAGCAATAGCCTTAAAGGGCAAAGCCTATACAAAACAGAACACAGGTTATGTATTGTAACCCCAGATCCTATGACTATAAGTGCAGCCTTTTAGAACCTGGGCCGTACTGGCTCCTAAACAGCTGAAGAAAAATCCTATTTGTGCCGTCTCAGCGCATGAGGGAGCTGGTGCCTATCTCCAGCAGTCCCTGTGCGAGAGGCTGGGTACACCATGGAAAGGTTGCAAGTTCATCACAGGGACACACAGAGAAAATAAGGCAAACAACCATTCACACTGTCATTCACACCTAGGGACAATTTAGAGTTACCAATTAACCTGATATAAATGTTTTTGATCTGTGGGAAGAAACCGGCATACCCAGAGAAAATTCACGCATACATGGGGAGAACATACAAACGCCACACAGAAAAGCCCCAGGCTGTGAGGCAATCCTGCAACCTTGTTGCTGTGAGATGACAGAGCAGGATTTTGAGTTTGAAAATATGTAATTCTTCTTTCAGTTTCAGAATGTACGGTCTCAATACATGACAGAAAATGCTTCCCATAGTAATTAAATACTTTTTTAAAATTTATATAGCGCCTTCCAAGATAAAAAATCACAAGGTGCTTCACACAAAAATACAGTAAATTAAGGCACAAGGTAACATGAAAGCAAAGATATTAAAATATAAAATCAGAAAGAAAAAATCAAAAACTAAACAACAGAGTTCTACCTGAATGCCAGTCTAAAAAAATGAGTCCACATGCTGGTGTAGATTCTCAGTCATCTTGGACATGGTAAATCCAAGAAAAAAAAAAGTAAAAAACAAAATAACTGGATCTCTATTCTGTAGTCAAAGATGTTTGCTTCCCGTCCAAGAAGCTTTCTAAATTAACAAAGAACAGTGTGGAGTTCCGAGCTTTTAAACTGAGATGTAGGTAGGTAAGATTCACATGCAGAATACACTCACTATCCTCACAATAGAGAGTTGTTAGGGTCTTTGTTGCCTTGCTCTCTGCAGTCTTGTATTTTTATTTTATTTTTTTGCATTGAGTCCACAGAAAGTAGTTGAAAGGGCAAAGAGTTCCAGAGAGTTTGTGCCACAACTGTAAAATCCTGAATCAGTTAACTTCAGGGTCCTGGTGGTGACATCTGGTTGTAAAAGTTCAGAAATTTATAAAACGTGCATGACCATGCCAAGCCTTAAAAGATGAATTAATAGTGATGTTCATCTTGAATTGGGCTGGCCATAAAGTTAATCAGTTATACTGGTACATGCATGACTATTTATTAATGGCAATGTTGTAAAAACAGATGTTGCACAATCAGTTAGCACTCTGAGTATATGTTGGGAATGACTCTCAAGTGCTACCACAACAAAACGTAGCTTAATACCTGGTAATTGAGTTACAGACATTTTTTAATTTGATAATGTAACTTAGCTGCGGTGGCCATCATGTATGTTGACTCTAAAATTGAAATAGTTTTAGATCTACATTCAGTGATTAATTTCTCAAAGTGTCATTAAAATCTGCTCACTGGTTAATAAGATATTTACTTAACAGACTCGTAAACAAACACACACATACACAGATACAGGCAAAATTATTATTGACCTTGCACTTAAATACAAGTAAGGACAGGAAAACATATGGGAATAATGTATTGTATTTTAATTGTATTTTGGCTGTAGAAATTGGTGTATGTCAGTGTTACCATTTTTGTTTTCGTTTCAGTCATTGTTTCACCTGAAAGTAAAAGGTCTAACATTCACAGTTTTGTTGCTGTTGGTAAACTCCCAAATCTGAGAAGCTCTAAACTGAAAGATTTTCACATTTACTCTTGAAAGAACATCCATCACTGCATGTTTAAACTATCTGGACAGTTTTTGTAGCCTTGAGGTTTGGGTCCTTTCTGATGATTCCTATATGATTCAGTTCCTTCACAATTATGTCTATTTCTGTAACTTCTTCTGGGTTGAGTGCATACTGTCTCATTGGAAGATGTACTCCTCCTTTGATAGTGTGAACATACTTGTCACCTAAGACCCCATAATCATTCTTACAATGTTTTTTTTTTTGTTGTTGTTTGTTTGTTTTCATTCTTACAATGTTTACAGTTACAATGTTTTTGCATTTGTTTTTCTTTTCCTCACTGTTGTTTTCGGTAGCATATTTTCTAGATTTCCTTGCTGACTTAACCACAGACCACTTAGTATACCCACATGCTTGGAGTTCTTTTCTGTTTTTGTTCTTTTTTCTGTCCTATGTTCAGCCTGCTGGTGTACAGTTCTAATGACAGAAAGTTTGTATTCCAGTGTACCAGAAGGTACTGATCTGTGTGGGTTGATTTCCTGTAAACCTCAACATAGGACAAAACTCAGCTGTGAACCTACATTTGAAGGACACTCTTTTGAGGACCAAAATGTTCACATTTTAGACATAGAAGACAGATGGCTGAAAAGGTTGGTGAAGGAAGTCATTTAGGTCCAACAAAAGAACAAAACAAAATCAAACAGAGAAAGAGGCCTCAAATTTCAGCTTTCTAAAACTTACAAATACAGTCTAAAACCCAGTTATTTTCCCTCTAATTCACACCTTCATGCATGTGACCAAACTATCCTTCTGTGAGCCGAGCAAACAATGACCCTAATGACTTTCCTGAGAGAGGAGGAGTGAGAATAAAATTGTAAATTTAGCTTGCATAAATGGAGCATATCATGCAGTTTAAAGCTGGGATTTCCACACTCCCTAGTTTTAAACTGTAAAGCTTTTCTGATGGGAAAATTCTAAGAGCATAAGGTTTACATCATCACAGCATGAACTGATTTCAGTTAACCTTAATGAAATACACTCTAAGAAATGAAATTCTGATGATGCTTGTTTTATATAACTGTTTTATGGTCAAATTACGTTTTTAAGTTTAACATAAGCAGGTTTCACTGTAGTTAAATAACAATAATATATTTTTAAATAATTAAAGATAAGCGATTTAATCGAACGTAATCCTGTCACTTTAACTCTAATAGGCATTTAATGGGAATGAATTTTGTCCCTGCGTCATCACGTCAGTTGCGTCAACCTCCTGCACGTGACATTTTTCACAAACGCGCCCAAGAAGTTGCTCTCTCTGTGCGTCAAAGTAACAACGTAGTTTTCATTTTCCAACATGCTCGTGAGTATAAAACTTAAACTACTAGGATAATAAAAGCTGTATTTTAAACCGCATATGTGATAGATAGTTATTTATTCATGTTTTTTGTACGCGTTTAAAAAAGTGTAGTGTTGTCAGTTAGCTAAAAGTTTAAGCTGGCTAAATTCACAAACCACCGTTTTAAAGTAAACGTCTCTTCGTACTGTTCGGCCAAAAAAAATCTAAAAAAATATTAAAGTATCATTTCTCTATTTCAGAGATTCTAAAAAATAAAATTTAGCCACGCAGACGGGATTTTTTTGTTGTTGGAATTTCCAGATTCTGAACGGGACATCTGGTGTTACATTATAAGGTAAGGAAAAGATAAGATTTTTAGATTAGGTGTTTCTTTCGAGCCAAAGCTGTGTGTGTATGTATATGTATGTGTGTGCGTGCGTGTGCATGTGCATATATATATATATATATATATATATATATATATTATATTATATTTGCTATTATCAGTGGTGTCATTTCCCATTTCTGTTTAATTTTGAATTGTTGTCAGTAAAAATAAAATTTGTACATTAGTTATATTTGAAAATATACATCAATATGCTTAATTTGGTAGTTGTTTTCTAATAAGTGACGTAAAGGTTACTGACTGTACATACTATATAAATATACATTCATTCTGTCTGAACTGCAGGTTGATTTCTGTGGCTGACTACAAAGGAATCTGCTAGTGAGTATTAAAGTCTAACAATTTTACATCATTTAATGTTGAAAATATATAACTTTTAGAATTAGTATAAAACACGTCCTTGTTTTTTTTCTAGTTTATGAATGTGGAGGTGCATACTGTGTTCTTTCATTGTATCTAAGAGGTCCAAGTTGATAAAACACTACAAATTAAAGCATTATCACTTTGGTCAAAGACATTCTTATCCATGCACATACTATGAATGCCCATGCACATTTAAAACATGGAATGCACTCAGAAGTCATCTTAGTCGTTTTCTTAGTAGCAGTTCACAAACAACAAAAAAATCTATTCTCTTTACATGTTATTTATGTCCTGAAAGTTGTCTAACATCAAGTAAAGAATACTTTGTTCATATTGGCACTCATTTGAAGCATTATGAGACTGTAACATGCATGTTTGAGAATTGTTCTTATTAAACTAATGTTTATGGAACTTTTAGATCTCATAAGAATAGAAAGCATGCAGATTTTGCACTAAGTGACTTTAAGCCTGGAATCATAAAATACAGCATTACTGAAGAGTCTCAACTCTCTGAAGAACATTTAAGCGAGACTGAGGACCTTTCTTGTGATGAGCCCAGTTTGGTAGCTACTGAAACTGAGGAGTACTTAGAGGACACAATAATTAAAAAATTTGCAGCTCTTCTTTTGAAATTAGAGGTTGTGTCACATGTACCAAACTCTGCTATTGATGAATTACTAGAAGAGCTGCAAATTGTGTCTTCAGCCTCATTACAGTCATCAAATAGTACATTTTTTGATGTTTTCAGAAAGCATAACTTTCAAGTAGATCAGGTAATAATAAGTGAACTTGGATGTGCTATTTTCACAAATAATCCATTGGTCAAAGCTGCAGCTAAAGAAGGTCCATTAGCCTCAACTTTCAAACGGAAGCAATTTTACAAAGAAAATTTTAAGGTTGTTGATCCTGTTGAATATGTACTAGAAGCAAAATCAAACAAAACATTTCAGTATGTTCCCCTGCTAAAGTCTCTGCAACAGCTGCTTAGTTGTAAAGATGTAGTTGATGAACTCATTGAGAAGCATACATCTGTCCCTGAAAATAAAAAACAGTATCTATCATATCAGGACGGAGAGTTCTACAAAAACAATGTATTTTTTCAAGTAAAGACTTCCGGATTTCCCTGTGTTTGTACATTGATGATTTTGAGGTTTGCAATCCTTTAGGTATATCACATAAAAAGCACAAACTTTGTGCAGTTTACTGGATTTGGGGTAACTTGCCACCAGGCAGAAACTCGGCATTGTCTTCAATTTACCTGGCATTACTGTGTAAAAGTAATGACGTTAAGACATATGGCTACAAGAAAATATTTGAACCTTTAATACATGATATCATAATATTGAAGTAGCAGGGACTGTTCATTCCACCCTTTGGAACTAATCAAGGGGACTGTCCAGTGTGTAGCAGCAGATAACCTTGGGGCTCATGGGTTGGTTGGCTTTGTAGAAAGTTTTTCAGGTAAATATTTTTGTCGCTTTTGTACATTTGAGCGTAGGACTAAGGAAGTTCATCATCTTCACATCAGACAGGCACAAGAAACAGGGGTGAGCTCCTTCGGTGTGAAAACAGCCTGCATTCTAACTGATAGCCTAACACATTTTGATGCACTAACTGGTTTTCCTCCTGATATTGTCCATGATTTATTTGAGGATATTGTACCAGTAGAATTAGCTTGATGTATTGAAGTACTTCTGTCTAAGAAGTTTTTCACTTTTGATCATCTCAATAAACTCATTCAGTCATTTCCATACAAAGGAGTGGACAAAAAGAATCGTCCTCAGTCATTACCTAAAACTTTGACTAAAAATCATACAGTGGGAGGCAATGCTCATGAAAATTGGTGTCTGTTTCTGTTACTCCCACTAATTGTGGGAAATCTTGTTCCCAACAATGAACTTGCCTGGCAGCTGGTCTTAGATTTGAAAGACATTGTAGAATTAGTAGTTGCACCCATTCATTCTTTAGAATCAATTGCATATCTGGAGAGCAAAATCTCAGAGCATCGAAAACGTTATCAAGAACTTTTTCCAGACCTAAAGTTATTGCCAAAACACCATTTTCTGGAACATTATCCTGAAATGATAAAATGCTTTGGTCCTCTTGTGTTGCTGTGGACTATGCATTTCGAGGCCAAACACAGTTTTTTAAAACATGTGGTCAGGCATATAAACAATTTCAGAAATGTATGTCTTTCTCTTGCTGCAAAGCAACAGTTAATGGTTGCCCATAGCATGCTTTGTCCTGAGAAGGAAGCTTTTCGCTTGGAGGTGTCGCACGTCTCAAAGGTACCCATTGATGTCTTGAGTGAGGGTGTGGTGACCACACTTGCCCAAAAATTCCCAAACATTTGTGATGTAAGCCTGGCTCAGTGTGCGACTTTAAATGGTATTAAATACCAAAAAGGCATGATAGTTGTGCATGGATCAGATGGCGGTCTTCCAACATTTTCTGAAGTGATTCAGATATGCATTATCAGAAATGATCTGAATCTTATTGTTAAATAAATGGACTCATGGTACAAAGAGCACTATCGAGCCTTTGAGTTGCATCCAATGTCAGAACTTGCTGTGGTTGAGCTACACAAACTTTCAGACCCTTACCCTTTGGCTGACTACAGAGTTGGATCCTCACGCATGGTGATGTTAAAAAGATTTGTGCTTGTGACTGGTAAATATTTAACATAACATTCTACTATAATTGACTGTAAATCATAAATGTTCCTTATATGATTAAATGTCATATTTTATACACACTGCAAAATGTGGAAGATGAAAGGGCTAAGAAAAATCAATCCATCAGTTATTCTTCTCTCAGTATATTTGACAACCCATCTATCAGTTTGGCTGTTACTATCTTTGTCTATATAGCCCTTAGAATGGACAAAGAAATGTATTTTTGGTATTTTACCAATTATGTTTTTTAGATCTGTTTTATCCTGACATTTCATCCTAAGACCTTATCTTGAGTGGAAGCTGTAAAGATGAATCCAAATTATGATCTGAAAGTGGCTTGTCAGCTCATTTAATATGACGCTGTTTAAGCTATCTTTTTCATTAAATTTTATAGTTTAGGGTTATAGTTAATGCCTACCTGTTATAAAAATTCTTGAAAATTCGTGAAATTCTCACAATCATACCCTAACCCTTAAGAGGCTGAGATGTTGGAAAGTTTGCTTTAGAAAATTTGTAGAAACCAGCTAAAACATGCCTTTTGTTTTGTCTTAGATTGAATCCAAAATGGCTTCAGTTCTTCGAATCATCCTCGGAATTGACAATGCATCAAAACTACACCTTCCCAATGGGATACCGAATTCTGTTAAGGACGTTAAAGAAGAGATTCGGTGACAGCTAAATGTGTCTGACGATTTTAGGCTTCAGTATAGAGATGCTGATTTTGACAATGAGTATGTCAACTTGAATTCCACATCAGAAATCAAAGACAAGGCCACAATCACAGTTGTATACCCATCAAAAACAGTGGACACAACAGCTCAAAACTTTGATGAGACAGTTTCATTGAGCTCAGACACAACAGCAGATATAGACATTCTTTCATCTGCTGAGTCAACATCCTCAGGCTCTTCTCTCAGATCTCATTCTTGGCCACTAGACTTCCAAATACCTCAGTTCAGTTACGATGTGCAGTTTCAGTTAGATAGGGCCAATCAAGCATTCCTTAGCAGCGGAACTCCTCTAAATGTAAGTAACAAACTGAAGTCGGACATACTAGAGGCTTTGGCAGTGGAAATAGTTCAGTTCAAGGTTTACCCATCAAGTGCAGAGTTTGATGATGTTGCTAAGGCTTTGATCACCAAGTACCCCTGTTTAAAGGAGCAAGGATCCATCACTGGATACTATGGATGGAAAATAAGCTTGAAGTACAAAATGGCTAACTACCGCACAAGACTTCGAAACACTGGATGTCCAGAGTTGGACATCAACAGTCTTGCAAAGAAGTGCGGATCTATAAGTCAAGGTCCTAATCAAGTGAAGAAACCACGAAAGGCTGAAGTTAACTACTGTCCTGACTATCCTGTTGGGAAAAGTAAAGAGACCCTTAAGGAAGAAAGACAAGCTTTACCACTTAAGGTAAAGAAGAGGAACAACCAACAGCTAATCAAAAAGAAAATGGAAAGAACTTTTGCCTATAGACGACAATAAGTCATCACAGATATGCCCTACATATCAGAGTTCAAGTCCAGCTGGCCAGCTCTGTTTTCAGAGAGTGAGGTAATTTCTTTAATCCGAATCTAAAACAGCATGTCAGTATGAAGTTGTTTATTTTGTCATTCTTTCTGCACAGCAAACATACTGATAAAACAGAAGTGTAATTCTGTTGTTTAAATATTTATGTAAACTTTTTACATTTGTTTTGTATCTTAACCTGTCAGGTTGATGCAGAATTCACACCTATCACTACTGTCCCTCTGGTGTCAACTTTTATGTTTCAACTGGATCAATATTGCAGCAAGTTAATCAAAGTGTTCAAGAAGAAAGGAGGAGCACAAGGGCACCAAATCACCCGATTAATGACGGGCATGGACAAAGTATGTATTTCCCTACTAGTTTTTAAATAAACTAAGCTTTTTTTTTCTTTTTTTTAAGCTGCAGTATGTAACTTATACAAAAAATGTTTCTTCTATATTTGTTAAAACTGTCACCATGTCCTATGTGCTAATGGAGGAGAAATAACTTACTGTTACAGGAAAACTTTTTATTAGCCGTCATCGGTAGCCATGCTAACTGGCATCAGAATTCTTCTATGGGAGAAAATCCGTAGGAAGGGGGATGGGTGTTAGCAGCGCATAACACAAGCATAATTGCTGGGGCTAAAAGCCGCCTCCTGGCTCTGATTGGTTGTTTCTCAGTATTAGCACTGGGAGAAGGCAAAGAAGCTCTTCTTTTTTATTTTCTTTCTTTCTGTTGTAAAGCACTCTGGATTGCCTTGTTGCTAAAAAGTGCTATATAAATAAATCTCACTTCACTTCTTAACAGATTGTCTTATTACATACTCTAACGACAAATATATTTATAAGTTTAATGCTGTAGCTTTAATGTGTTTTTTATCTGTAATTATCTGATCTGTATGCTTTTAATAATGTTTATATTCTACTAAAATTCTAAAGAGCACTTATTAAAACCTGCATTTTTGAAAACTTGTTTTCTATCACACAGAATCCCACTGTTGAAATGCGACAAGAATGCATTCTGAAATCTCTGTATGTGTACCTACATGAGAAACCAGACGAACTAATTAAGTAGTTCTGGGTAAGATGCAGCTTGATTTCTTTAAAGTTGTGATGTATCAAATAGTTCAACAATGTCTGTAAGTCAGAAGGCAAAAGGCAAGGTCCAATGTGGACATTTACCTAAATGTAAATCAGACCTTGTGGGTTTAGATTTATTGAATGTACATAAACCATACTTTCTGATGTTGTGGTCACCTAATTTTAAGGCCATTTCTTATTCAAGATCGGTCATGTGAAATCTGGAGTGTACAAGTATTTTCTTAGTGAAACAAATATTAGGAATAAAAAATAGTGAAATGATAGGGATTGACTTTGTAAAAGTACAAAAGTGTTCAAAAATGTTTGGCACAATATTTTAGAAAAGTAAAACTTGGAGTAGAATTTGCATGGAGTAAGACTGAGGACTGCTATCTATATATTTCTAAATATATGCCATTGTGGTTTGAGAGCACAATGATAAATCAAATGCTTAAACAATGTAGTGTTAATGCAAGCTTATTTCTGCAACATGTTTCAAAAGGAATAATGTAACATGCTACAGTTGTTGGGTATGAATAACAAAAGTTGTTTGTTGCAGTGGTATATAAAATGGGAGTGCCATGAGTTACTTTGAAATTTGTTTGCTTCACTGAGAACTGCCTGATTATGCTTATAAAATTGACTGTCTCCTGAAAATAGTAATCCATCAACTTTACAAAGCATCACTTTTTAAAAACAAAGGAAACCCCATTTACCTGAATGTAAATTAGTTTCATACAAACAATCCATAACAAATCAAATATATGCTAAATAAAATAGTACCAAAATGTGAAACAGAATATATGTTTGACAAATGTGATGCACTGATTACCTGAAAAATGCCCAAACTAAGAACTCGTCTGTAATAGATATTTGGACTTTTTTCTTTCCAAGGATGCTGACATTGCTGGACACAAAGAATTTGAAGAAATAATGATGGGAGTGTATGTGGCCCGGCATGAAGGTGCAGATGCTGCCAACTCACCTGAGGATGTTGGAGTCATCATCAAAGGATGCACTGTGATGTAGCATCTAAGAGATGTTGCCAATGGGTGTGCAGTTCTACTTGGCTTGATCTATAGCTTGAACCTAAGTTATCCAAAGCCTCTAAAATACTCTTTTGAATTTGTTCAAAAGGTGTTGATGGGGTTAGATGGGGGCAAGCTTTCAACCAAGGTACAAGTACTGAAAAATAGACTTCATGAGTGAAGGAAAGACTGAAAAGCAAACCTTGAACATAATGACTGTAGAAAACTGTTGAGTGGATGGGGAGAGTAAGATGCTAAGAAGAACTGTTTACTGCAGAGCATAAAATGATACCAGGATCCAAAGACTAAACAACGATGTGGCTAATGATTTTTGTTGTTTTTCTTTAATGCTGCTGTTAACCTCTAAGGCTCCATTATTTACTCAGTTTTTCAGTTCATGCTAATCTGGAATTTAATGCATCCCATCTGTGCTAAAACATTTAGGATTTATGCTTTTGTGGGTTCCACTCAAAAAAATCTAATGTAGCATGAACAGGTTTCGAGGAAATTTAAGTTGATAATCTCATTTATTTTAAGTGGGCCATTTGAATATCGAGTATAACTGAATATCTGCAAATGTGTTATTGTTGGCCAATGATATATTTCTATTGGGAAGTTGATAGTGAAAATCAATATATATATATATATATATATATATATATATATATATATATATATATATATATATATACACGTACACACAAACACATCTCTTTTATTTGATATAACTTTCTTTAAATTTTTTTTTGTATCAAACAAGTCCTAAGTTTGTAATTTCGACTTGAGACTTTTTGTGTTTATTTTGTCACAAATCGCCATGTTTGCCTATACTGCTCTTTAAATTTCACTTTAATAAAAGTGAGTGGGTTCAGTTTGTGACATTGTTTTAATAATGTGCCAGTTTTTGAAGTCCTGGAGCAACTCTGTTTTTTTCTGTTTTTCCTCATCATTTTCCCAGCAGCGATGAGGCTACTTTCCAGTTGTGCATTTGGGTTAGTAAAGGTTTCAGATCACTGTAGTGTAATGGCAAAGAATTTACAAATTGTCGGAATATCTGCAAATGTGCAGAGCTGCACAACACTCCATAATGTTTTTGGTATAACATAATCTGAAAGAGTTGTGAGAGCTAATGTTAGAGCTACTCTTTGTATTTGTTGGATTTTTTTTTTTTTTATATATTTTTTAATTCTCAATTTGTATAATTTCTGACTGCAATATTTTGGTTAAAGCGACTGTTGTTCAGGTTGACGTGGTTTACTAAAGCAGACTGGTGAAGAATTGAGAAAAATATTTTTATTGCATCTGTTATTCTTGGTCAAGACTAAGCTTTTATTTAAAAACAACTGTGTGTATGTGTCTATGTATAGGGGTATGTGTATGTATGGGTGTTGATGTGTGTGTTGGATTTAATTTATTGTAAGAAGCACTCCTAAGTTTGTACACCTTTTGACAAACTTGATCTTTTTTGTTTTTGTCAAACTGCCATGTTTGCCTTTCAGTTCTTTAATCTGATTTTTAAATAAAGTTTAGTGGGTTAAATTTAAGATTTGTTTAATTAATCCAATGTAACAAAAAATGTTAGTTTCAATTACTTAACTCAGTTATGTCAACTGCTTCCACTAAACTAGGTTATTTAACTGGAACATGAAAATATTTAATCCAGTCAATGAAATCCAAGAATCTTATTACAACTCAATGATGTTGAATAAACTGAATTAAACTGACTTAAGTAAATTCTATTTGCAACTTTTCAATTTAACTTCACAGCATTAAGTTAAACTGAAGTGTTGGATTTACTTAACTGAATTTGTTTGTCTTTACTTTAATGATCATGTTGAAAGTAAATGTGTAATACTCTTTACATTTAATGAACTAGGTTTAGTGGAACCAGTTGACATAACTTGGTTAAGTAAATTCAACATTTCATTTCTTAGAGAATGTACTTGAACTACTTTTCCTTATTTTTGCTTCTCTCTACTGTTTTGTCAATATTTTCTTTTAACTACTCTTCTTATCATTTCAGCTTTTAGTTTCTGTCGCTTTTTTGTTTTAGTTTTTAGTTACTGTTTTGCTAGTTTTAATTTTCAGCTATTTTCAGCTAATTTCAGTTTTCAGCATTTGTTCTGCCAATTCTAAATTTTGAGCTAATTTTAGCTTTGGTTTATATCATTTTAACTTTATTAATTCAGTTTTAGTTTCTTGAACAAATTTTAGCAAGATAATTTGGCACTCAGCATTACCTTAGTATTTTCATTAAAAAAAATCTATTTTTCTCATTTTTATTGAGTAAGCATATGGTGTGAATTATTTGTTTAAAAAAGACAACTTTTTGATGTCCCTATTTTCTGACTTTAAACCAATGAACTGTTTTCCTTGCACTGCATGCTGGGAGGAGCTGGAGGATTGCCTTTGGACTTGGCTGCAGCCATCCCACAGGAAATGGAGTCAGTAATGCAACACAGTAAATGTGTTGAAATGATTCAAATAAAGCATTATCATTGTTCTTTTTTTGTTTACTTCTATTTTTGAGACACTAAATCTATTGTTTTTAATTGCTTAAAGAAATTAGGGCTTGATTTTGTATTTAACAAAGTCTGCAGAGAGGCATAGATGTGCTATAGCTTTAATTAGGTTTGTTTTACAGGGATACTCAGCTTTTGCCTGACTATTTAATTAAAAATGCACCATCGACCGTCTGCAGTCTGCCTCACTCCCAAAGACAAGAGGGTGGGTGGTTATTTATGTCCGCATGTATTTGTGCATTTAGGGTGTGTGGGGGGCTGTGGAAGATTCTGCGCGTGTGGGTATCCTCATCACAGACCTTTTCCAGTCTCATCAACAGCAGCAGTTTATAGTTGTCTTACAGTACACCTCAGTGAGAAGAGAGGCTTATAGAAGGTAGAATGACAAGAGTAAAACAGACCAACTTAGTGCCAAATACGATTTTTATTGTGTTTTTCAAGGAGTCAACTTAAAAAATAAATTTAAATCATACCAGTCACAAGACTAACGTAGGACTGAGGCAAACTGTATAATTCAGGCAGATAGTTTGGTTTCTTTGTGGTAAATTGATGTAGATGAAAGGTGGTTCAACTGCTTGTCTGTTCATCAGATAGAGTTTGAGATCAAACTGCTTTATGGATACAGTAGATAAAAGCTGACACAAAAGTTGAGGCTCAACATAAATGACAAACAGGTTCATCTGAAAAATCAAAAATAGTGAAAAGTAGTCACTGTTGTAAATGCTATAAGACCATTTCTTGATATTCCTGTGAGTACAGTTGCACATATAATTTAGAAGTTTAATGTTCACAGGGCTATAGCCAAATTCTCTGGACGTGGTCACAAGAAGAAATTTATTATGAGATGAATAATAGAAATGATAACCAAAGAGCACAGAACAACTTCCAGATTGCATCATCAGTCACTATTTGAGCCAAAGTGGAGGACGACTGAGGAGGACACCAAATCATAAAAAAGCAAGACTGGAGTTTTTCAAAATGCATATTGACAAGCCACAAGGCTTCTGGGATAATGTATTTTGGTCAGATGAGACTAAACCTTTTGGCAACAAGTCACAAGTCCACAAAGGAGACATACAATTAAAATAACACTACCTACAGTAAAATATGGAGGAGACTAAATTATGCTTTATGCTGCTTTGCTGTATCTGACACAGGGTGTCTTGAATCTGTGCAAAGTACAATGAAATCTTAAGACTATCAAGGCATTCTGGAATGAAATGTGCTGCTCAGCATTAGAAAGCTTGGTCTTAGTAGCAGGTCATGGGTCCACTAACAGTGTAATAACCCAAAACACAGCTAAAAATACCCAAGAATGGCTAAGAACAAAACACTGGAATATTCTGAAGTGGCTTTCTTAACCCTGATCTAAATCCTATTCAACATCCATGGAAGGAGCTGAAACATGCAGTCTGGAGAAGGAACCCATCAAACCTGAGACAGCTGGAACAGTTTGCTCATGAAGAGTGGGCCAAAATACCTGTGGACAGGTGCAGAGGTCTCAAAGTTACAGAAATCAGTGACTGCCTCAAAAGGTTGTGCAACAGATTATTACGTTAAGGGTACCATCATTTTTGTCAAGGCCAGTTTCATTAGCTTTGTTTTTCGAAATAATTATTTTGAACCAAAATTTAAAAGCAATGACAGGTTTTTATCATCAGTAAATTTTCCTCATTACTTTTGTCAGTTTCAAGTTATTTATAATCATAGTGACCATTGTGAGGTTTTTTTCTTTCTTTGACAGAAGGGTACAAATACATTTGTCCATGTCTGTATGTATACAAAAACTGTAACTCTGGAGTCGTTATACTGTGCTGTGTGGGTTCTGATCTAAAGCATTAGCCTTAAGGCTGCTGGTGTAGTACTTCTCAGACAGCCTCTGAATGTATATGTAAGACACACAGAGACATGACAGCCATAGCGACCATGGTACACAAAAAAAAAAATGATAGTTGTCTAATATGATGTTACTGTTCATAAAATGCTTTGTAATATTCAGTAAGAAAAGTTCAGAACATTGAGTTGGTAATCAGTTTCTTCTGAAAACATCTCCCTCTGGAAAGCCTAAAAAATAAGTGTCTTCCCACTCTTTGTTGCCTGCAGCGCCTACTCTTTGCAGCAGCTGTTACATGTCAAGTGCCATGTCAAGTGGAAAATAGATGCCATGCTTTTGTTTGGCAGTAAATTATGGTGCAATCAGCAGTAAAATGCCTGCAGCATATCCTAATAAATTACACTGGAGGATTTATTTAAATACTCCAATTTCAAAATTCTGCTTTGTAACTCAATCTTTCATAAAACCATGCAACAAGACCAAATGCTCAAAAAAAATATCACTGCACTCCCTTAGTCAACAATATTATTTCGAAATGTGTATGCAAAACAAATGGCTCGCAACCATGTGACCGCAAACCGACTTCTTGACTTCTTATGGAGTATGCTGGAGCCTTTAGTCAGATAAAATGATGCCTGATATTAGGGATATTGAATAAATATACTAATGGCTTGCCACAGTAGTTTTCAAAGTGCCGCCTACATGAAAGAACTGCCTGCTGTACCTGTACCTCTTATCTCCTTCTGCTGCAGCAATGTATAATCAGTCACACCATGGAGTTTTTTTAATTACACAGCTGATTTGAATCAAACAGGAAGGTTTTTGCTTCTGCGTGTTATTCTTAGGTGTAGTGTGATTAGATTATGGTTATTAGAGTATTAAAATTTGCTTATTCTCTGTCATAGCTGTTCGCAAAATGCAGTTAATTGGAACATGTGCCTGCTCTTGGAGGATCATCACCTGTGACTGACATATTCATTGTCAATTTACTATACCCTTCCAAAATATTGTCTATATTGAACATCAAGGTACTAATACATGCACTATTACACCCCTAATATATACAATTTATGGTTTGTATATTAAATACAGTCTATGGTTCCTACCTAACTTGTAAGCTTTGTCTAACTTGTAAGCTGTGTGCGCACGCACTGCTCCTTGTTTTCTGTTTTTGGAGTATATTCATGGCTGCATTGCAGCACTAGATGCTGACCTTGTGTAGCTGTTATTTTTGAATGAAAACATTTCTAGAAGTTGTGCCGTATTTACAAGGATATATTTAGAAATAACATGTAAAAAGACTGTTTTAAAAAAAAAAAAACATTCCCATGTGGACAAGGTCTGAGACATGGATGGATGGATATTTGTAAGAAAAATGCTTTTGCTTTTTTTTAAGCAGGAGATTTGAGTATGTGGGTTGCACCAATGAAAAACTCGCCAAATCTTCTTAACAAACAGGGGCCTGTAGTATGTGGAAGAGCCATGTAGAGCCACAACTGCCTGGCACCTGGCATAAACTAGCTTTAGGGCCAGGGAATGTCACTTTACTGGCTAGAAAGAAGGCAGAGCTTGTTCGTTAGGTTGAACACCACCAACTAGATATAGCCTCAACACATAATTTTGGCTGTGGAACCCAACTCCTAGAGAGCGGGTGGATTCTTTTCTACTCTGGAGTAGCCCAGAGAGAGAAGCATCAGGCAGTTGTGGGGATACTCACAAGCTCCTGACTGGGCACCTTGATCATTCAGATCTGCCTTCACCACTTTCTCCTCTTTGGTAATACTCTATATCCACTCTACTCCCTGGTAAATTTCTTCTACATATGACTAAATTAAAAAGTACAAAACTATCTAATGATTGTTGTAGAAACTAAATATGGTTTTAAAATGCATCATTTACAAGTTTGTTGTTTTTTAAAGGAACCAGACAGCGTCTTATAGAGAAACCAAACATAACCTAAGTAATTAATATTATTTATACTTTTATTTTAGTATAGTATTTTACTTAGTTACATTTGAAATCCCATCCATTACGTAGTAAAAAATTTGAATGTAAACATGAAAACCACATGATGCCATGCACATTGTACTTCTCCGTTACAAATGCCAAAAAGGAATTAACCACTGATAACCAGCTCTAACAAGATGGATAAGAAAGACAAGCAACTGTCATGATGTTAGTGTTTACCAAGCAGGATTACAATCAGAGTAATGAACACAGAGGCTACACAACAGGAACAGATCAAGATAAAGAAGCCAAGACCCCATTATTGTCTTTCAGGGCTCTACCCTTTACAGTATAGAAGATACTGAAGCCTCTAACCTTGTTGGCAGACATCCAGAATGAGTCACAATGTGTAAGCAGTATGATGATGATCATGGCAGGTGGTGGAAGGTTAGCTGGAGGGCAAATGGGATTAGAGTTGGATGGATTAATCTTTAAGACATGAAATGTAAGGTGAACTCTCTTGGAAACAAGTGATTTAAACCAAGGATGGGGTGATTATATTTTTAATCTGAAAGGGACCAAGAAACATGGTAGATCATTCTCGAAGAACACTTAAAAAGGGATGACATGAGAGAATATTTGCTGACCTGGTGTGAAATGAAGGGACAGGATCCAGCTTCACTTTGTTGTCTGCACAGCTGAAAATGTTTTAGGTTTGAAATAAGCTATTTATAGAAATTCCTTAAAAAGCTGTGCAGTAAGCTATAAAGGAAAACAAAACAAAAAAAAAAGGTTAAAAACTTGGAACAACAGTATAGTGGACATTTTGAGACTGTCTCTGTGATTCTGAAACCACATGTGACTTTTGTGGAGTTTTTGAAGAACACTGAAACCTGGAAAACGAGCACTGATGGGAAGAATGAGGCTGTTGGGCTTCAAAAAGCCACATCAGAACCAAAATTTCAATTTCTTGCTTGTGTGATGCACACAGTTTTGAAACTGATGAATTTACCAATAAATAAATAAAGTCAAGCTGAATACTCCAATCTTATTAAAAGCACATCTTTTTGCATCTAAAATCTATAGTCCGACAAGAAATTTAGAAACTTTTGGGCCGGCAGATTGGATGAAACCAGTGTTCCTTTTCCTCCCAAAACACTGTCAGGCCAGCATGCATCTGTAACACTACATTGTTGAAGCAGGATATTGATCAGAGGCCAAAAGGCTTTGTTTTTGGAAAGATGGCTGCACGTTTCAATGAACAGAATTACAAAATCACCAACTGTTGGGCTATGTCTTTCTACCTCTCTGCAGTGTTTTGGCTATGATGCTTGTGGTTCATATTGTATCAAAACATGTCTGTACATTTAGGGCCTCTACAGCTTTTTGCTAAAAACTCATTTTCTACACTGAGGAAAATGTGTTCCAAAATTAGATACATGATGCTGCACAGACATAAAGCAAACCTGATAAAACTAGATTCTGAGAAGTACCTAAACAAAAAATTTATAATTGAGGGATAGTACTTTCTTTTGAGGAGACTGAACTTGTCAGCCACAAGATAACTGCAACTTTGCAAAATAATATCAAAAGTGAAAATAAATAAATAAATAATAATTTAGGAATATTTTTGTGTTAGCAGACATATTGTATTTAATTTAATTTGTGGCAGACAATACTTGAAATAGCCAAATTAAGAGTAATAATTGATTTGAAGCTGCTTGTATTTTGACCCAACTTTACCGATTTAATTTGATAACTGTGGCAAAAACACACCATTTATGTGTAAAAACAGTGCCTCTGAAAATTCATTTTTGTCCCAGTGGTGTCAGTCTGGTTCTTTTCCTATATATATACACGAGACGTTTTGCCCCTCATGCTGTGTGTGGGTCACTTGCACTGTGTGCTCGCCCCACATGAAGGCAGAAAGTCAGATCTATATTTGACTTGCCACACAAATAGCAAGAGTGGAGCAATTGTGTAGTATTTTTCAGGAACGTGAAGCTCCAAAAAGTGTCTCATGTTATCACAAAGCCTCTACCCAATGTACGCCTGACTTGGTTAAAAGCTAACAATAGGTTCCGTAATATATTGAATGTATTTTGGATTTTTGACAAGACTTGTATATTTAGTATGTACAGAATTAAAGGTATCCACAGCCAGTCTGCAACCTTTTAAGGCCAGTGAAGCACAAGTATTAAGCACGGTTCCATCAGACTTTTCCCTGTAGTGTCAAGTTGGGGAGAATTGGTGGAATCCAAAATTCAGGCAGACACAGAGGAACTAAACTAAAACTAATTTATTAACACAAAAGGAAAGCAAAAGCTGATTAAGCAGCAACTAAAACTAAATAACAAAAACCAGGGTTGAAAAGAACACAAGGAGGCAAGACACAAGAAAAAAACTGACAAACAATGAACAATGAACAATGAACCAGCAAGTGAGTATGGAAAATGGCCAGGTTTTAAAGACTGAGGGTAACGAGTAAGTGGAAACAGGTGACTGATTACTAACAAGGAAACAGGTGTGGATGGTGAGGCAGGTTGACAGAACTACTGAGGTTGAGTGAGTGATAGCACAAGGAACACAGGGAGCAGAACAACTAAAAACTGGAGAAATAAACATAAACACAAGAAACAATTAACCCAATACAAAAGTAAACCAAAGATAACTAAATCCTGACATGTAGACTACTTTTAGGAGCATTTACAACTGGGTTGGCTGCCAGGCTTAAGGTATTTGGAGCAATATCCTCTCCAGTTACATTAGATAATGTAAGAAAAATTTCAGACCAAAATCTCTTCATGAAAGAACAGCTCCAGAACATCTGAGTTTGCTGTGGCATGTTGGCATTATTCAACCAGAGGGGATACTATGTCAAATATTTTTGGAAGCCTGGCTTTAGTATAGTGAGCTAGATAAAGAATCTGACATTGCACAAAGCTGTGTCTAGCACAGATTGAAGAGCTCTGTACCCTCTTTAAAACCTCTCCCCAAACATTGTCTGCAATCAGCAATCTTCAATCTGTATCCCATACAGAGAAAAAAGTTGAAAGGTTACGAATTAAATATATAAAACAAATCTCCTGCCTCAGTAAGGGGAGAGGTTGCATAAACACATCAGAATGAAAGGTGTTAGGAAGAATTGAAAATGCAGTGGATGAACTACAGATATTATGTTGTTTAAGCTATCTGAAAAAAAAAACTTTAGGGAGAGAGAATTTATGTGCTAGCAATTGAAAGGCAGCAAAGGTAGAATAACATGCAAATCTCTCCAGGTTTTTCTACCTTAAATAGCACATATAGAGAAAGTGTTATCCAATAAAGATGGAGAAAGAATAGGATTCCCTGTTAGTGGAGGCCCAACAATGTGTGTCTGCAGGCCAAAATGGTGTCTAAATTGAACCAAGATTTTAGAACAGTCAGCTACTATCACATTCTTGGTGTAACAAGTAGAAGAGTGAAGAGCTGTATAGTAAGGTTTTCAATGCAACTGGATGAGCAGAATTTGCTTCCAAAACTTCCAATTTCTGTCTTTGAGGTTGAAACTCTGTCTATTTTTAAGACTATGCTTAAGACTTTACTTTTTGATAAATCTTATAGTTAGGGTTGGCTTGGGTTTCCTGACGTATCCCTTAGTTATGCTGTTATACGCTTAGATAGCTGGAGAACAAACTGACCACATTTCCTCACTGCTGGTGTTTTTACTTGCTCTATTCTTCATGTTTGTATTTGTAATTACAGCTTTTATTGCCATGTGTTTTTCTTTATTTTTATTTTTTTCTGTACAGACTACACCATGTTTTATTTATTTATTTTGCTTTAATCCTTGTTATATATTTGAAGTGTAGTTCTCAGCCACAGCCACACAGATCAGTACAATAAGCTCCAACATGCCCCAAAGTCAGACCATCTCCAGATTCAAATTCTTCAAATTCTGTTTGACAAACAATAAAGATATGGGTCTGGATGTTCAACATGGTGATGTGTAGAGTAGATTGGTACCTGAGGCTGAATTTAGCATCAGCAGAGTCATAGAGCTCCTCCTTCAATGAAATGAAATCAACACTGGTCACATTCGTGTGAAGTCCAGGAATGTGTACTGTATATCATTTTTATGTTGTGTCCTGAGGAGGAAGCTTCTACAACACAGATAAAATAGTATTCCTGGTTGGAAAACTGTTTTGGCCTGATGATCATCGTCTGTGGTGACTCACCCTCCATTAGTTTATCACTGGGTTCTGTCCAGGCTGGGTTTCTCAAGCCCAAACAACGTCTTTAGTTTATGGTCAAAAGTTAGCAATAAACTGTATAGGTTGTAGAGCTCTCGAACAGGCCCATGAGTCGAACAGTATTCCACCTGTACCTTCAAGTCTTCACATTTTTCAAAGACAGCTTCCCCATATGAGCTTGCATGCAGTTTAGCTGGTTGCTATGGTCATTAGCTACACTCTTAACATCAGAAATAGTTCCATTTTGCTGAATGACTTTTTTTTCCTATTAGTTTTAGAGCAGTTGTCACTTCCTTCTTAATCTACTCTGATATTTTTGATTCAGGTTTGATGATAATTTCAGCTTGTAGGTCATCTACCATTACCTTGATTCTCCATAACATCTCTACATTAGCATTCAGCTTCTTCGGGGACTTATGTTCTGAAGTCTGATGGTCTGACCTTCCTTGGACAGGCCTGGCAAACTCATTTTTCATCCAAAGACTCATTTATCCAGTTATGGGTCGGAGGAGGTAAAGGTTCTGATGGACAGGCTTGATGTGTTAACATTTATATCATTTATATTATAATCATATTCCCACAGAGCTCCTGCAAAACACATTTTACCCCATGTGTGCTCACTGGAAACTCCCCATCTGCCAGAAGTTTTTTCGTGTGTTTTCTATGGTAATTTTAAGTTTAAATGTTTCTAGCTGTTTGAATTTTCCTTGATTTTTTCAATACAAATGTAAAATGTTTTCTTTAGAAATCAGTAAAACATAATGATTTAAAAAAGGAAAACATAAGATATGAATAAAAACTTAACTTAAAAAATTCCAATAAACTTTGTTCTCACTGAAAAATAAGGTGTTTAGAAAAGTTAATTTTCTATTTCTGTCTGAATATGTTGACATTGGAAATCTGAAAAACATGGCTAATTATAGTTTTTTTTTGTTTTGAATAAAATATTGGTCCTTAATCAGGCTTTTAATTTTGACCCCTTTTGAAAATGCAAGTGTAAATACAACTTTAATGAAAAAATTAGAGGATGATGTATAGTTGAAGCATCATTCTAAGGTCTGAAAAGACTCAAGAACATTCAGACGAGAGATATCAGTCAATTGAGTTTGTGGCAAAAGATTTTTTTTTCTTCAAAATATTGGTAAAATATCAGTCCGTCTTGTTCCTGTCCCATCTTGTCTTGTGACATGAGTGTATTGTACCCTATGAAAGGGGTAGGATGGATAGTCCATGATGAAGATGGAATATCTCCAAGTTCTGTTCAATAAGCTTTTCAGTAGGAGCTTCAGCTTGCTGATGTGACTGGCGCAGATGCTACTCCCCCAACAAACTACATCAAAGAGATTGCACTTGCCACCACGAACTGTAAAAAGATCTGCAACATCTTACTGCATACACTGAATGATCTGAGTTTTCTCAAAAAATAGAGTTTGCACATCCACTTCTTTTAGATTACATCTGTTGGTTTACCAGTCCAGCCTTTTTTTCAGGTGTCCAACCAGCTATTTGCAGCTGTCCACAACCTCCACTTTATCACCTCCACTTTATGTGTCATAGCAGATTTTCCTTAGATGAAGTCAACCACATTCAAAAGCCCATGGTTTCTGCAGGACCATTCCACAAAGTTTGACCTGTACTCTGATTCCGGTGTGTTATTAATACACCCACCACCACAGAGTCACCACAATACTTTTGCAGGTGTCATGACTTAAAGTTGTACTTAAAGTCAGAGATGTAAAGCCTGAACAGGAACAAAGACATTTGCCTGTGGTTCTCCTGTGTTACTGTTTACCACATCAGACAGTGTGTTCCCCAGTCACACAAATTGAGGCATGTCTGACAGATAATCAGCAACCCAAGAGACGGTATACACACCAATCTCAACCAGCTTACCACTCAACAAACAAGGTTGGATGATATCAAAGGCACATGAAAAATCAAAGAACATGATTTGACAGAACCTCCACTACCATCCCGGTGAGAGTGAGCATGCTGCAGCACAAAAGATGTCAGCATCAACCACTCTCACATGGGACTGGTTGGCAAATTTAAGAGGGTCAAGAACAGTTTTCAACTTTGGTTCAAGATGGTCAGCATCATTCTCTCACCTTCATATGTGATGTCAGGGCAACTAGTTGAATTCATTGAGGCCCAATGAGGTTGGTTTCTTAGTTACTAGTATTTAACAGGTTGTTTTTAAAACACTGGTACCTTTTCCTGATGATTACCTGAAAATGCACTGCAGAATGTCACATAGTTGAAATGCTCAGGACTTTGGGACCCAGGGCCTATCCTATTAGGTCCTGTTGCTTTTTCCTACTGTAGTCCCTCTAGCTGTCTCCTCACCTGGCTCATCATTACAGTGAACCAGATGAGAATGGTCATGGCAGTGGAGATTGGAGTAGGAGGTTGGTTGTAAACAGTAACATCCAGGAAAGAGGGGAGGGGGTATGGTGTGTGGTAGTTAACAGACTGAAGAGGTGGTGAGGCTGGTCTAGTGGGAGATAGTCCAGCAGGGGTCCAGTGCAAAATCTGTTTAAGAACAGATTCAGGTTGTTGGCTCTTTTAAGACTGCCCTCCTGCTGTTGATTATTTTAGGGGTTGAAGCCTGTGATTCTCCTTATGCCCACCCACAAATTTTGGATGTTATTCTCTTGAAGTTTTGCCTCCAATTTCTCTTTGTATGTGGTGTCTCTACATCTCAGAACAACTTTTTCATTCCTGCTGTACTCCTTAACTCATTCTTGTTGCCAGACCTAAATGCCCTCTTCTTCTGATTCAGAAGGGGCTTCAGGTTGCTGGTGATTTAGGACTTGTTGGAGAAACAGAAAGCATCCTGGGATTGTGGTGTCCTCACAGAAGTTAATGTAGTCTATTATTGCATTGATGTCAACCCAATGGGCCATGTAGAACACATCCCAGTCTGTGGAGTTGAAACAGTCCTGCAGAGCCTCAGTGGCCTCCTTACTCCACCTCTGAAAACACATTGTGAGTACGGGTAGCCTCTGTACTGCAGGGACATAATGTACTTAGGAATTTACTCTACTCAACTGTTATCAGAACCAGATTGTGATCTGAATGGCCAAGTGTGGGTATTGTTGAGTGTAAGAGGGAGAAGGTTCTGCTTACCCCAGAATGACAAGCAAACCTGGCAGTGTGATACTGTATTTTAGATGGTTCAGATTCTGCAGACTTCTCAATGTGCTGGCAGAGATAAGAGCTAATTGAAGACAGTTGGACAGACAAGAGGTATTCTATTTGTAAATTATTTTTTTCAATCTAATTTATTGAGGGATTTCATCTTTCTAGTCAAGGGAGGCCTGTAACAAATGATAAATGGGATGAAGAAATAAAACAAATAAAAAGTCATACTAGTAATATTTTCACTAGTATGATCAGGAGGCTCAGTATAAGTGATGGTAGTCAGCATCTGTCTGTTAAGGGCTGAGACTCGTAGAAGAGAGTTTAAAAGATGAGTAGTAATGTGCCACTGATAAGAGGGACTTCAAGGGCCAAAAAGTTATTTATCGATGAGATTTTGTTTAGCTCCACTCCACAGGGACCAGTAGGGTGAAAGGTGTCTTGGCTTTTGCAAACAGTGTCTGGTAACAATAGAGATGGGGGTAATTACCTTGACAGTTGCCTACCAGTTTTCCCTGTTGTACTGATGGCCATTGCTTTTGAAAAAAGTGGTCCATTTTTTTACAAGATAAACAAGCTTGAGAGCTCATCCATCACTGTCTCTATTCAGTGGTGAAAGATGGCTCAAACTAATTGCACTGTTTTAACCGTAAAGGGAGAAAGAGGAATGGTAGCAATCAGAAAATGAAGTACTCTGAGGGAAGGAGGAATTAAATACAAGGAGGCTATGGACTTGATTTTTTTTTCTCAGTGGTAATTGTCAGGGCAATCAATTCATCTTAGAAGGCTGGCTTGTCGTGTTTGGTCCAAGGGTGGCTAGTTGATCTTTCAGTTGCTCAAAATGGGAGTTAACAAAAGTGGCATTTGGGGCTTTCTCATTCCAGTCAATAGCCAAAATGCAAAAGTCCATGGGTTCCATAGGTGGTAAGGGAAGTGTTTGGTCCAAGAGTTCACAGACGAGAGATATAAAAAGTGAAGAGAAGGTTGGTGGAAAGTGAGCAAACAGGTAAGTTCAGAGGTAAGTTGTTTTGCTGAGTGGTAATTAAATAAGGAGTAAAGCTGAGCAACAGTTCCACTCATCGGAGGCATTACTTTCGTAGTAGTCACATCAGGAGGTCCACAAACGAGCTCAACAAGGTAGCAGTCACACGAGGAGAGTGTGCAAGGGAAAACACAGGTAAGTCTAAGCACTAGCTAGCAGTTCCCAGAAATGCAGAACCTGTGCACATACGCCTCCTGAGAAATAAAGAGATGGGGAGAAAAAAAAGGGAAAGAAAGGAAAGCAAGGAAAAGGGATGTTTCCTGGGACTGCCTAGATCTCTGACACGTAAAAACATCACAAGTACATGCCAAAAACTGGCAGTGCAAGCAGAGCATATGGATCATGAGATTGTGTAACAATCTTGTTGGTTCACTGTTATGTAATTTGCATTATCATACTGTATATGTGACATTTAAAGTTGCTATGTATGCTATAGATGCAAAAGTATCAAATATGTAAAATGACAATGTGATGTTATTTTCCGGCTGTTTCATATCCTAATACCCCACATAAGGAAGACAGAGGTATAAGCAAGGATAGTCATGGCTCACCACTCGGTTGATTTATATGGAGACTGCATACACTTGTATTTCCTTCCTGCAGTATCATATATCAGAAAGAGAACAAGACAATGCAATGTCAATCTTCTCATTCAGCAGGAATGAATAATAATTTGTCTTGAAAACTACAATTTTTATCTTTAGTATTCAAACCAATAAAATGTGAAACACCAATAAACATGCCTCTTCCAGTTTTGTTTTAAATGGTTTTCTACCAACAGATTTGACAGACAGACAGACAGACAGACAGGAGAAAGGAGGGAGGCAACCAAGATCCTTGAGTACATCAGGAAGAAAGCCCACAGTAATGATCTGCTGAGTGAATGTCTTAGGCAGCAGAAACCCTATGTGAAAGAGAAGAAAGGGGAACCCTCATAGAAAGACAAGCCCCTGCACGACACATACCACTGGCAGATTGAAGAAGAGGCTGATATAAACAAATCCTACTAGTAGCTAGAAAAGGCTGGACTAAAGGACAGCACAGAGGCACTAATCATGTCAGCACAAGAGTAATAGAGGCCGGAGTCATACCAGGCAGGACCCAAGATGCAGGCTGTGTAAAGATGCCACTGAGACAGTCCAGCACATAACAGCAGGATGTAAGATGCAGGCAGGCAAAGAATAAACATGTGTACCAAGTGTACATGGAACGCCATAACCAAGTGTACAGGAACATCTGTACAGAGTATGGACTGGAAGTCCCACAGTCAAAGTGGGAGCCTCCACCAAGGTTTGGCGGGGAATGGCAGGGCTAAGATACAGTGAAACTTCCAGATACAGACTGACAAACAGGTGATGGCTAGCCAACTGGACATTGTGGTGAAAGATAAGATACAGAAGAAAGCAGTGGTGATAGATGTAGCAGTCCCAAGCGACTGTAACATCAGGAAGAAGGAGCGCAAAAAGCTTGAAGAAACACCAAGAGCTGAAGGAAGAAACAGAGAAGTTGTGGAAATTCAAGGCTTTAGTGGTACTAGTGGTCATCAAAGCACTTATGCCCCTTTTACACAGACCCTAACGGTCCCGGCTCCACTCTACTCGGCTCGCTTTGCGAGCGTTAACATCTGTATTTTTTCGCACTCTGTCCCTGCTTTTTCGGTCCCTGCTTCAGAGTAGGGCAAGCCCTGCTTCGTGGGCGGTGCAAGCTTAGCTCCTGTTCACTCATTGGTCGTGGGTGTGACCAGATGCAAGCATAAAGAGCGAAGGTAGGAATGTAAACAACAGCGTTAGCTTACCCTGCAATATTTATGCCGTTTGTCCCCCAGCTGAAGGTGCTGTAAAGCCTGAAATCTCCGGGGGATAACAGCTGTCCTACTCCGTGCAACAATCGCGGCATCCAGAGCATTTCTTCCACTGCGCCTCTCTTCCTGAAGTCTCAGGAGAATCTGCGTAAGTTTGAAAAACAGCAACAACACAGGGCCAAAGTTGTCCATAGCGCTTTTGTTGTTTACACAACTTGCGCTAAGTTTCGGTAGCGCGCCATGGCCCAGCCCCCCGCAACACAAGGAGGCGTTCCTCCAATACCGACCAAACTGGCCCGTGTGAACGCGATGCATTCTTTATCGAGCCGAGCCGAGCCGAGTAGAGCGGAGTAGAGCTGGACTTCTGAATTAGGGGCCAAACTAGAAATGTGGCTCCAACAGATCCCAGGAACAACCTCAAAGATCTCTGTCCAGAAGAGCACAGTCCTTGGAACAGCTAGGATCCTGCATAGAACCTTCAAGCTCCGAGGCCTCTAGTAGAGGACTCGTGCTTGAAGTGAAAGTGGAACTGAACATATGGAATGAGTACTGTGAGATGAAAGTCTTTTTTATTTATTTATTTTATTAAAAGCAATGAGATTTGTCAGTGAGAAAACCAAAAGTCCTTTTCTTTGTACTTGTTTGGAGGGAATTTGATATTTTAAAAACAGGTTAGCAGTTGCCACTTGTTCATGCTCCACATTTTTTAAAACAATCAGAAACAATATTTTTTTACCTGATTTAAAGTAAGACAAGCTCATCCTGATCACACGATTAAATTATATATTCTGAAAAAGAACAGCCTTTGTATGTTTTCTGGTGTTTTTGTCTTTTAGTTTATTTTTTCACTGTAAAATCTTATCAGTTTTCATTCTGACAAAACAGATTCAAAAGATTCAACAGATTCATGTTGCAAAAACTGCTATGTATAGTATATGTTTGTGTTTATACTGCATATAAATACAATGCTAACAAAATGAGCTAGAGCTGATAGAAATATGTAATGCTTTCATTTGTTTGTGTGTTTGCTTCAGTTGTGGCAAAGTTATATGAAAAACAACAACACCTGCTAGGTGATAAATTATAGGATTTATTTGTCTAAAAGAGACAAGGGAATCATAGAAATGAGGGACATGCTGCTAGAATGGAGGTCTAAGGCTAAGAAAGACACATGGTACATGGAGCAGATGTATAAAAAGGAAGAAGCAGGCAGAGGAGGTAACAGAGAAGGAAGCTTAGAGAGAAGAGAGGAAGAGAAGATTGTAGAGGGGCTGCTTAGTAGGCAGCAGGCAGAGAGGAAATGGTATGAAGAAAGACTTTAGTAATCTCCCCAGCTGTTCATATGAATAAAGGAATTGTAGCAGCTCTTGCTTTTTCTACATTTTGTGCATCATCAGCATCTCTTATCTTATTGACAAAGCATGTGGCCTCCTAAAAACTGGTCCTGGGACCAAAGCCAGCCTGCTGTGTCTGAGAGGAGCACAGAGTCATTGATATAGGGGGTTAACTCCTTTTGTGGTCATGCCTCATATTGCACCCATCTTACCTTACATCACAAAAGTGTCTGCTGCCAAACACACATACAATCACAGCAGTGTTACATTTGCTTTAGTAGCCAAGCCAGTGTGTTTTGGAGTTTGCCAGACTTAAAAGCACATTTCCCATATCAGACAACCTTTTTTAAAAAGTCCTTATTATAAAATAAAAGATGCCAAGTGCTTTAACAATTCATCTTTCAACTATTTTGCCTGACAGGAAGAGCCATATGTGATGTTCAAGAAGTCTGACACCCCGCTGTATGGGAATGACCGCTTTGAAGGCTATTGCATAGACCTGCTGAGAGAGTTGGCCAACATCCTAGGCTTCATCTATGAGGTTCGCCTGGTGGAAGATGGAAAATACGGTGCACAGGATGAGAACACAGGCCAGTGGAATGGCATGGTGAAAGATCTAATGGACCACGTGAGTTTTTTAAATTATAAGGATTATATTGCTGAAAAAAATACTTAAAATAATTCACATTTAAAATCTAAATTTATGGAAATTATGAAGCATTTACACACACACTAAAAGAAATCTCACTACTCCGGCACTGCTGTGCATACTGTGTCCTCCCTTAAATGATAAAGCACAAATACAAAACCAATCACCAAATGTGTCTGTTTAAACTATTTGGTTCGCTTTTGCATTATGTTCCTGGCAAATGGCAACTGGCCACCACGCCAGCCTCTCTCTCTCTCTCTCTCTCTCTCTCTCTCTCTCTCTCTCTCTCTCTCTCACACACACACGACCATGTATATATACATATATATATATGAAAAGCAAACAATGGAGGGCTCATTAGTCTTTTTTTTTTACAAAGTGCTAAGTGCCTTGAAATTAAATTTATTTAATATAATAAAATTTAATAGTGAGTTAACTGTTTATAATTGTCTATTTTATGAAATCAAGTCTGTATTGTCAGCTTCTCTGTTCCATTCATTACAGCATAGGGACACTTTATGAAGTTTCATAACAAAACATGACATGTACAGTAAATTGTATATTTTGTCATTAAACAACACACATTGTTTATGTAGGTTTGTATTTCTGTGCAATTTTTACCTAAACCAGTTTTGAAACACTAAATATTTTGTGTCAGGTTTGTTGTTAGGATTCTGGGACACTTTCTCAGTATTGGACCTCAAGTTCATTGAGTGTTTTGGTCATTACCACTAGCCACTCTCAGCCAGGTGACTTGGTCTCAGCCATAAACAGGAGGCGGTTGCCAAGTTGAGTACCAAGCGAGCCGAGGTAGGCAATAAAATGTGCACAGCCAAGAATACAGTTTTGCAAGCTGTGCACATGAAAATAATCATGATTTTCAGAAACTGGGAACTAGGGCTGCAACAACGAATTGATAAAATCGATAAAATTCGATAATTAAAAGCGTTGGCAACAAAAGTCATTATCGATATGTGTCGCGCAATTTATGCGTCACTAACGTTGTTGTGGAAACGGTGACGTCACCCGCAGCGCTGCAGCGCGTTTGCTGAACAAACTCCGTCCCAAACATGTCATTGCTCTGTCCGCTCCGTAAAAAAAAACAAAAACAAAAAAAAAACTCTGTCCGCTCCGTATGATGATGAAGAAGCTACGGCTCCTCTTCCTCACTGCAAACTTTCTTTCTGCTACTTCATTACCGTTTTGGGGGGCATGTTTTACTCACTGCAGGTTAGAATCTGCTGAATAGGGTTTTGTGTTTAGTCTTAAAGTTGTTAAGCAGCAGAACTAGCTCTGTGAGCTCTGTTAGCAGCAGTTAGCATACAGGAAACTGCACGCTGCTTTCAGCGCCACCCGGTGGCATCACAAAGTAATGTTTAGTCATGGGTCGATCACTGTATGCAAGTGAAGAGTGAGGCAACATTTAACTAAATTTACATCTACTTATTTATGTAATTAATTGTTTTAATGGTACTTGTAGTGTGTGTGTTTAATTGATTTCGTTGTAAGTTTTTTAGAGATGTGAAACACGGGTGGTAAATAAACTTGTTATTTTCTGCTTGAGAGCTAAGTATATAAAGTGAGAATGTTGAATTGAATTTATATTGATTTTTTTTAAAATAAGAAAGTAGTAAAAGTTTTACATCAACCTACTCCTTTACATACAGATAACTTTTTTATGTGGGCCAAAATGAATGACTGAATGAATGAATGAATTCCAAGACGACAGATTAATCGATTAATCGAGAAAATAATCGCCCGATTAATTGATTATTGAAATTATCGTTAGTTGCAGCCCTACTGGGAACGCAGAATGTAGCTGCATGGCTTGCTACTAAAGTACCTAGAATTTGTCTATTTTTTTGCAATTTTGAGTAATCAACCAGTCTCTAACAGTAACAGTCCAGTGAGTTACTGGCTTTAAGGTCAGGATAAAGAAGCAATATTTTTCTTTACCTTAGACTTAGCTATTCAAGTAAGTTGGGCCGTTTGTTTGGTTATCTCAGATACTCAATCTGTTTCAGTTGTTATACTGCGTCACAACTGTACTTGTTGTAGAGCTTGTTCATTTTTGTAAAAATGTTCTCATTTTTGTATTTTAAGAACTGGGTTTATAGTTCAGCCCTTTAACCATGTCAATATGGTGAATAGATTTAGCCAGTTTAATATATCATGGTAAAATGTCTAATTTATTAACAGCTAAATGTTCTGCTGGAAATGAAGAAGAATGGAGGAGTAGCACATAAAGACAAACTAGAGAAAGGAGAACACAAAACGGAAAAACAGGGCGGTAACAGCTTGCTGAATTTAAAAGTATAGTGACCTAAGGCAAGCATAAAATCTGTTATGACTTGTTTCCCCTACAGAGCTTATTAAAACACACACAAGCACACACAATCTACTCACAGCCTTAATCATTACAACCAACATAGTCCCAGTTAGGATAAACTGCACAAGCAAAAAAAAAAAAGCATGCACTGCATGCCAGTAGTCAATATCTGACCTCATGAAAAGCTGCACACAGAGGGGGTCAAGTGGCCCTGAACTCATCCACACTTGTCTTCTGCTTCTATTCTTGATCAGTGTAGTAATTGTTTGTTTTGACAGAAAGTCTTGTTTTCACATGTGTGCAGGGCCAAGTCCCCTGCAAGGTGTTGTTCTTGGTGTCTTCTTGCACTTGACTTAGACAGATGGTGATTACAGTAGACAAGGCCTCAATAGGCTTGGGAGACTTGATCTTAAAGAGTAAAAAAATGTGGAATTGAACTGAACAAGTTTGAAAGGTTATGTAAAAAAAATTGCAAAATTATATGTAATCTAATACTCTAAAGTAGAAATAAAACCTTCCTGGCATATTTGTTTGTTTGTTTTCTTTTGCGGTGTTTCAGATAGATTTAAAGATTACTTTCATCAGAGAGACTCCAAATGTAACAGCAGACTAATCAGGGAGCTCAAACAAATCATCCTTTACAGATAAACAGCAACCTTCATAAAATAAAAAGAAAATATCTTTGAGAAATGAACCACTTGACCTTGCCATGTAGGTTTAGCATTTAGAGTTACAATGCAGGTTAAGATTTATTAACTGTCAACAACATAACAGGTTTCCCTACCCCAGATATGCTTCTAATACTTGATTTTTGAACAGAGATTTTGTATATTGCTTTTCTATATGCATATTGTCCTCCTAGGTATGATCTCCTACAATACAAATGCTTCTCCTATATTCCAATGTATAAGGAAAATTCTTGCTGAACATTGCTAAATATCAGAATGTATAAATGTGCATGTGTTCAGCAAATATTTTTATAGGTAAACCTCTTTCCTTTGCAGTGTTTTAATAGAAATACTCTTCAAGACTCTTTATAAAACACTGAAAAATTGGCATCTTATCCTATAAATATTTGCATTTGTCAGTGCATGCTGTATACTACAGCTTTTTATTCATCTAGGGCACTAAGTAAAGCAATCAAAGCAATAGAAACTAAACAAATAAATTAATGAATACAGGTTTTTGATTTAATCCCCAGAGACAAAAAAGTAAATTTCAAATAATAAATAGCATGCCTCTCCAAGAAATTGCAGCTTTAAGTTTCTTTTAACTTGACGGGTTGAAAGAAAACAAGGGCTTTAAATTTCTTGCTAAGTGCCTTTGGACAGGCTCTGCAGTGTGTAAAGACCCCATTTCCTTAATTTGATTTACTCTAAATGCTTCTTGTACCTGTAACTTAAAGCCCATTCCTTCTTCTTTTCATGTTTTCTATTGACAGAGAGCTGATTTGGCAGTGGCTCCCCTCGCCATCACATATGTGCGTGAAAAGGTTATTGACTTCTCCAAGCCCTTCATGACGCTGGGTATAAGTATACTGTACCGCAAGCCTAATGGGACCAACCCGGGGGTCTTCTCCTTCCTCAACCCCCTCTCGCCTGATATCTGGATGTATATTCTGCTGGCTTACTTGGGTGTCAGTTGTGTGCTGTTTGTCATAGCCAGGTAACATTCAAGAGATTGCAGCTCCACACACAGTCAGACACATAGCTCCCAATGTTTAGCATTACCTACCTTCCCTTTGTGACAGCGCTGACACTGATCATTGTCATACCAAAGTTCAGGCTCAGGATCATCAATGTGTAATAGGATTAATGCTACTTTAATTCTGAAAAATCACACAGATAGTTACCTTTTTCTACTAGCATACATTGTTAAATATCTTGTTTTAGACTGGCACCTTGATTGACTGTTGAATGATCTTGACAAAATTCTTCTCACAGAAGAGGTAGTAAAAAGAAGAAAACAACCAATAAAATACTAAGATACACAGGTGCCCAGAGTTTTGAGGTTTTATCTGTATGTGTTGAAGAGAGTGTCAGATAGCTTGTGCACTCATTATGTATGTAAGTGTAAGTATGTGATTGTGAGAATGCATCACACTCTATGTGAATGGCCACAGCCCTTTTCTTACTTTCCTTTCACTGTCCTCAGTGTCTTAGAGTTATGCTCCTATTTTCTTGTTTCCTCTACTTCAGATCAAATCTGACTGTAATTTCAGAGTTTCAATACTATGTTTCCACCAGATTAAGTTTGTTGAATTTGATGACAGTTTCCATTATTTTTACTGAAGGGGGTTGAATAAATGTTGTTGTTTTTTTGTTCCTTCCTGAGCTCAGTCAGAGACAGACAAGAATTCTGAAATATGTAGCCAGCTCTGTCTGTTCAAACTGCTGTGCTACATAAACATTACAAAGCATAAAGAAAATAACTATCACATGGGTCTGCAACCTGTGGCTCTGGGATTACATGTTGCTCTTTGGCCCCTAAGCAGTAGCTCTCTATAGCATAGACAAAAAGTAACATAGAGATACATTTTGTTTATATTTAAAACTATAATTTGAAAAACTAGTTTTATGAGATTTCCAATTTTATGCAATATGTGATGAAACATTTGCACCTGAACTATACTTGAAAAAAACAAGGAGCAAAATGTATTGATTATCTAGAGCTAATAATTTATTAGCCTTTAGCTGCTTCAGTTATTCAGCTTCCAGTAACACATTATGGGTTGTGTCTGAAATCCATCAGAAAAGTAATTATTTTTATTATGTTTGAGTCAGTAATAGAATCAGATGTTGAAAGCGAAATGGTAAACTTCTATTATCTTCTTCCCAAAAAGTAAAACAGCAATTAAAGCTGTTAGGACAAGAGTCAACAGAAGTAAAGTAATTTTGGGAGAGGGCATTAAAAGAAAAGTTAGAGCTAATATTATATGAGTGTTGAGATATTCTGAACTCTACTGAGAAAATTTCCATAACTAATCTTAACTCATCGCAGAATTTTTGTTGTAAACAAATACATTTTTAATGTTTTTTATTGCAGAAAATGCACAAAAACATGAATGAATTTGAGTTACAATAACCCCCAAACAACTATTTAATGGTATAGAAATTGTGTTAGAAGCATCAAAATTCAAACCAAAAACATTGAAAAATTGCACATTTAAAAGCTATTATGGCTTTAAGGAAAACTATGGCAAGTCACTCTGGTAATACTGAGAATTAAAAGTCAGGGCCTGTCTTTGATACAAACTTAAAGGTTAAAGTAGATGAAGATCTCTGCTTTTACTAAGAGAAAATAAGTAAAAAATTATTAAGTAGTTCTTTTATATGTAGTATTCATATAAAATTGGATTGAGTTTATTTTAATCTTCAATTTCTTTATTTTTTTTATTTTTGGTTCAGCGCACATTTTGTGGGAAAAAAAGGCAAAACAAGCTCTTTAGAATGCAAAGGCTGCAGACCTCTAAACTAGTACATTCGACTGACTTTCATTTCAGTAAAACTTTATATTAAGTTGTTAATTTTAATGTTAGGTTATGACTAAGGCTATGACCTGCAGTACACAGCTAATCAGTGCAGCTGAAATATTGTCTTCAGAGCTTAAAACAGATTGCCAAAAAACAAACTACTGGTGAATTTGCAATGGTGTGTTTTATTTTATTTTATTTTATTTAAATTTATATATTTATGATTGTCTAGAGTAAAGGTGACAAAATCATACACTATACACCAGGGTTTAGTTCTTCTCTGGAGGCTGGTGTCTTTATAGAAAAGCAGTTGCATTGAAATATACATGGAACTATTTGTTAAGAAAGTGCATGGCGAACCCAGAATGCAGAGTCATGGCGAGGTAAAAGAAAACTGATTTATTAACAAAAAGGAAAACAAAAGGCTGACGTGGCAGCAAAACCAAACAACAACAGCTTACAGAAAAGATGTGGGGTGGATAGACATGGATACATGGACAACCAGGAAGAATGAATGAAAAGCGAAGAATGCACGAAACAAACCAGTTTATAAAGGTTTGTAACCATTTTTTATATGGTTATAAAGAACTGAAAGCGAGTAGGAATTGAGTTACAGCTGGGGAGATGACGAGGAACATGTGAGGTGGGCATGGCAGCCATACTGGAGAATTACAGAGCTGAGGGCAGGTGAATAGTGACACAGGAACAACAAAGAACAAAACATGAATCCAAAACACAAAGCACTAAGGAGCAAAACTAAACCATATACACTGACATCAAAGCACAAGAACCCCCAAAAAGAAAAGACATACAGAAAAATAACGCAGACAAACTGAAATCATGATACTATTATAATTTGCAGGACACTGAATTCCAGTTGTGGGTCAGGTGAAAAAGAGAAGAAATTAAAAATCAAAGTTTGATAATTACAGAAGAACTGGTCTCAGTTTGTATCACCACAAAACAAAACCCAGACGGTATGCTGAGGATGAAGTCAATGCACTGCTGTTACGCCCTTGACCTGTCCAGGAAGATTGTGACAACGTAAGGGTAAGCTGATAGGAAGTCTGTACAAACAACCAGCAATGAGATTTAGATTGGGACATGTCCAATACACAGTTTTGTGCATAGTGTTCCACATTAATGCCCCTGCGTTATATTTTACTCTTTTTATTATGTCGGCTTAATTTCTGTGAGCATACATCATTGTGGAATATGTCCAGCTCTCTTGGTGTATTTGTAAACAGTCAGAGTCAGATAAAAGAAGGCATTGTCTTTGTGGTCATATCACCATTTGTGCAAATGCCTTGAAACTTAAGGTATTATCTCACTGAGCTGTGATTGCTGGCGACTAGTTGGCGAACAGCGTACAAGACATGTTTGTAGGGGTTCTCAATTTCCATGCATGGGACAAAGAGTTTTGCAATTTTGACACTTGAATTTTGAACATGTTTTTAAAAATTTGTGTAACAAGCTTTCACTCAAAATAGTCCCAGAGTTATTACAAGCATCTCAAATCCATTTTAAGTGTGTTACATGTGCTCCAACTAGGGCTGGGCGACATATCAAGAATATTTGATATATGGAGAGTTTTCCCTTGTGCAATATCAAAAATGGTTAGACCATATTAATATCGAGTATACATCTTCCCAGCTCCTGCAGATCTATTCCATCTCTCTCTCAAAAATCACGTCTACATAAAAATGAGGAATTTCATGAAATGTGAGTCAGAGACACTCTTGAAAAAGGGGGTGAAAACCTTGTGTTTGACATACTGTCTTCTGACTTTAGCACTAGCATAATAGAAGTTACAAATAGGCTAAATGGTCAGACATAAAGGTGGAAGTGAAGGGAAGGATGCTGTCCACCACCTATAATAAAGTAAGACACTTTACATGGATTATGCACTATTATTATAAACAAATTAAATGAACTGGTGGAGCACTTCTAAGACTAATGCATTTCCAACTTTAAATTGAATTTAATAACATAATTATTGTAAACACAGACACTCAGGGGCTTGGTAGAACTTAGAGGCTTATTTATTAAATATTTTCTGATGTACAGAGTTACTAAGAAATTACTCTAATACAAATTGTTCAATGATGTCTCAGAAAATTCAGCAAAACATAAAAAATATATACTGTCCATTAGTACATCATGAACTTGAAATTTATGGTTCTAATGGAGTCATGTTGCACAATTCTTCCTTCAAAGTTTATTGCAATCTATTACAGTCTTAGTGATTCACAGTAGGAATATGGCTTATTATGAGTGAATTAAAGTTTCCAAACTTTGTTTTTACCCATTTCTTGTGCTGAAATTTATGCAAGGAACTCAAAGGTTTCTGGTTAAATGGAAACATTTTTATTTGATATTAAAATACTTAGCTTACTGGAAGATTAAATACAATTATGAAATAAACAAAACTATTTGTGAATAAACATGCTGCCATTTAATCGGCACTTTAATGTAGGACAATTACTGACTTATGACAGCAGAATATTTTATTTATTATTTCTTGACAATTTGATGTTTATTTCAAATATTATAGCACCAGGAAAAACAACATAAATATTACAGTGAAATTTCTCTTTATTGGATATTTTTAGAAATAGCATCAGTGAACGAGTTGTCATTCTTTCTGACAGTTATCTAGCCACACTAAAATAGATCCTCCAACACTAAAAATTCTAACTTTCAGTTCATCAAAGCAGGAAATCTTGCTTAAGTGCATGCACACAATGTGCATTCAAGCCCATGGACCCAGTTTGTTGTATTTATTTTAAATGTAAGTTGCCTATAATGACTGTGTCCTTCATTTAACATCAGTTCCTGTTCTAAATTTGGTCACTAAACATGATTTTGAAGTGTCAAGTGTTTAGTTTGTGTTTACTGTGAGTACGAGAACAGATTTAGTTGGTTTGATGTTTGATTGTGATTGATTTGTCAATCTGGACCATTCTTATCAAATGGTACCTGAATGCAATAGGGTGACTGGTCAAAAGACACTTTGATGCTCTGTCCTATACTTTAACTGTATCCTAATTTTTGTTTTGGAGCTGGACTGGTTAAAAAAAGTCTCTTCTGCTGTTGAAATATTTGAAAAGTCAGCTGTAAAGTTTCTTGTGTTTTATCCCAGTGAGGAAACAAAAGTCAGAGGATAAATGTCTGTGAGTCAGATTCACTACTGTATTGAATCCAACAATGACACGATTAAAAGAGGATTTTAAAAATGGTGATTATCTTATATATATATATATATATCTCACAATAACATTTTTGTCACCTACCCCAGCCCTGTCTCCAATCCATCTCAACAGTAAAGAACTGTATTTTGATACCTGCACCAGAGCTCTCCTTTCACAGAAAACTTGTCCAGCTCTAAAACCACAACCAGAAAAATCAATGTTTTTGAAAAACTGGTCCAAATCTGCTTCTCTTTATTTCTAAAGGGTGCTTTTGTACAATTAATCATAAATGTGGGGGTCGGCTGTCAAGGTGGGTACAAAGCGGGCTGAGGTGAGTATGATGTGGGCAACAAAATAATATGCAAGGGATAGAATACAGTTTTGCAAGTGGTACATTCAAAAATAAACCATGATTTTAAAAAATACCAAAAAAATGTGAAAATCATGGCTTCATGTCTCGCTGGTCACTTGGTTGCAAACACTCTAAGTTCAATAAGACTTCAAAGGAAAGTTATAATTTTCTCACAATTTTGAGTCACCAACTAGTCTCCCAACAGTTGCAGCCCAGTGAAGTACTACCTTTAGTCAGGTGCAGTATGGTTACAAGGTTTTATTATAGTAATTGGGTTTGAGTTTTTCAACTAAACTGTTTATTGTGGAGTTTAAACTGACATCAAAATGTTTTGTAGATAAAAAGTTATACAGTAAAACGTTTTTAGTTCTTGTTGTCTTTTGTTGCAGGTTTTGTTTGACCATTTCATTTTAGTGAGGAACCATAGTAGAGCAATGTTTTTTGAAGCTTTACTCACTTGTTTGAGTGGCTCTTTGTTGTGGCTGATGTTTGAATTATGGTGAGGAAAGCAGAGCAAATAAAATCTTATGTTAACTCTAAAACTTTTGGGACACAGGGCTCTTTTGTAGCCTCAGCCTAACAGTTTTACTGTTAAAACACGTTTTTAAATTATGTTACTGGCAATATGATCACACAAGAGAATGAAAAGCAGCAACTGTCATCTAAGTTGGCTCAGAATATGCACCAATATGTATTTAATAATACAATATGTAAGGGTAAGTGTATCAATTTCCCCCTCACCATATACTTTCTTTGTCCTGTGTACACAAATGCATGATGGGCTACAAATGCATGACTTTGATGTGGAGAGTTAAACAAATTCATGAAATTTCATAAAACAGGAAATTTTAAGGTACATTATAGCTTCTGAACAGAAAAAAAGGAATACTTACTTCTCTCCACCATGAGAAAAAAAACAATAACAAAAACTATAATAATTATAATAATTATTGGGGCCTGCCAGCAGTGCATACACAGCAGTACAATGCCTTGCGAAGCAAGGCATTGTACTGCCTCATGCAATGCATGCAGGCACCTATTACTCTACACCGAATAAGGTGTCTCTTTATTATATGGTCTTCTTCCGTTACCCTTAATGCAGCCCGAACCGGGCAAAGAAACCCCACAAATTTTATATCAGAACGACCGGCTCGGTCTCGGCATGAGGGCTAGTACTTTTTTTCGCATTTCATGTTACTATGGCGACTTAATAGCCAAAAAACACGCAAAAATTTCGGAATGTTCATGAAATTTTGTCAGTTACACTCTAACCTCACTAACGAGCTTAAGTGTGGAGCTGTCTGAGCACAACACATTTTTTAGCGAACAAACTGCTCCTACGCCCACATTTTTTATGATACATTAACAAATTATATATCAAAACGTAGGCATTTTTGTCTTCTTTCAGGCAATGTGTTTACTTTTCCTGTAGGTCTTATAGTTTTCTGTCAAATCGCCCCAGAAGGCAGAGTGGTACCTGAAGATCT
>NC_051445.1:30889745-30907745 GCF_001649575.2 Kryptolebias marmoratus
TTAACTCTGCAACCATTTACAGTACAAAGGTCAAACTTCAGAGGTGGACTCCTCTCGTGTATAGGACCAGCCCTTTATGATTCCTGTCTGCAACTGATCAGCTCTTGGAGCCATCTTGGTTCAGCACGGACACACACCGTGGCAGGCCCCGTCAAAGTTTCTCCAGGAACTTTCTAGTTATTATTATTATTTACTGTTAGACATGTTGTTAATCATTTATGGTGTTATGCATGTCCCCCATATTTTCACTCTCTTTCTCTAAAATATAGTTGTGCAGAGAAGTTTTATCATGATTGTCCTTGTGTTAAATAGCATTTTCACCTTAGAATGGTTGCTATAAATACTATTTGTTATATTATATATTTTACAGTTCATACAGAAATTGTGGCTCCAAATAATCTACAAGCCTTGCACAAACAATTTATTTAGTTTAGAGAAATTCTCTGCTTTTATTTCAACTCATCAGACCTTTCAGAAGCTTTGTTTGTTCTGTCAACCCACTAAATATTTTTATGGTGGACAGATATGTTTTTCCTACATCCTGTTCTCTTATTTTATGTGTAGGGGAAAAAAACTTTTAATTTTTAAAGATAAAAAAACATACTGAGATTAAAAAAAATCACCAGGCTAAATCTAATAAGCAATACATTGGCAACAATTTTATTTCAACATGTATTTATGTACAATACTGTTTGTGTGCATATGTTTGTGTGTGTGTGCGCACATCACACATTTATCTCTGTGTGCTTGTCTTTGTGTTGGTCTGAGTGAGTATTTGTAAAGGAGAGAGACCACTAAAACCAGAGAAAACCAGAGTAGCTTCTTCCAGACTAATGCACAGCTGAATGGTTCCTCTTCTGCCCTTCAGAGTGTCTTATATATCCAGTTACAGATCTTGATGTTACCTCTTATTACTGCTTTTATATAGCAGCTCGACAGCTAAAACATTTAGTGCATCAAACCTCTGCTAAACACTGTAGATTACTCACTTGTTATATTATTAAAAATTAACCTGAAGTATTTTTAAAGATGAGTTTGAAACAGAAAATTTTAATTTAATAACTGCTAAACTAATTGAAGAATATTTTGTTTTTTTCTTTAACTTTTGAAGTTATGACATCTGATTTCTGCATTCATTCTCAGAGTTAGAAAGACGCATACTATGTAAGTGATTTTAAAAAAAATCACTCACACTCACTCCACACAGTGAATGAAAAGCATTTGGTTGATTTGTGCTTATATTAAGGGGATAACTTTTACAGAATTCTGTCAATCTCTTGCAACCCATCCTGGATAAATTTTCTGCTATTTTTATCTTTGACAGCACAACTCACTACAATCACTTTCATTCCACTGGGAAAGTTCCAGTGTTTACAGTGTTTTAAATTGGACTGCCATTAATCTAATTTATTGTCCATGTGTATGTTTTTGTTAGAGTATGTGTGTAAATTTTAAAAAATGATTTTTACTACTTATTTTGGGACAAACAGTTTCGAGTCACATGAAATCAAAAGACATGACAACAAATCATCTGGTCCTTACAGAGAGTCCTTATAAGGTTTTCAGATTTGCTAAACAAAATTTCAGATTAGCAACAACACATGACAACACTGTGTCAGTGTTTTTTCTAACAACTTATGACCAGCTATGACCAAAGTTTAGAAACAGTGTGTGAAAACCTAAGTCTACCCCATCATTCAGTAATTTGTAGAATCACCTATAGCGGGAATAACTTGAAGTATTGCTCCGTTCCATTAACTTTTTCCACATAACTGTGAGAGGATTTCCAGGTATGTTTTACAAGAATATTTCAGTTAATTGAGGTTTGCTGACCTCAATTATGTACTTTCCTTAAGTCCCACCAGTGCTTTCCAGTTTAGAGAGAAGTTTATAGTTGACTCAGTGAATTTAAAGTGTTCAGATTTTGTGGCAACAAAACAGTGCCAAAATTGTCTGCCCTCCATCATTGTGATTAAGAGTTGATAAAAGCTGTTTGTGCAGATATACTGTGTTTCTTTTTTCTTCAAATCTGGTGGTGGCCATTATCTGAGCTGACAAATTAGACAAGACATTCATAATTTTTTTTTGCTGTTGAATTTATAACATTAGTTAAGCCCAGCTGTGGCTATATAGTCTATCAACCTCTGACAGAACATTCTGAGTGCTGATTTTTTTCCCAGTGACATTGGTGTTATCATGAGTTTCATTATAGGAGTTTCCTGCTAGATGACACGCCCCCATAAAAGCCTCACATTGTTTTCCAATTGCAGGGGATTTTTTTTTCCCCTGCTTATCTCTGCATTGACCTTCCTCAAAGTTTCTCCGCCAGGACAGATGACCTGAGATAATGTAAGGGCAGAGTAATTGGATCTAAATGACAGCAAATACAGCTTGTGTGAGAGACAGGGGAAGCTGCCTCTTTTCCTGGAAAAACCATTGGTTTAGCATTTACTGACCTAACCAGCAGCAGCTGCTCCAGTGATCAAACACCTTACCAATGACAGGTTTGCTTATCAGTGTTCTTAGTTTTGGGTGACTAGCGTTTCACAATGCAGCCGGAAGGAACTCAGCTGTCTTCATGCAAGCAATTCGGTCAGAGAGTTGCAGCGCAAGGTCATAGTTCAGCTGAACTCAATTTGACACAGCAAATTGACAAGCAAGCAAATCTGGAGGGAAATGAGTGAGCGGACAGATTGATTTAAAGCCAAGCATTTGCTTAAAGCAGAAATCAGAAGGACGATCAGAGGTCCTTGAGCTACACTACACAATACCCTCTAAATGTTAGACAGGAGACAAGAAACACCTTTACTAACCATATTATATTGTTGAAACTCATTAGTCAATGACAGGGTACAGTTATGATGCTGTCATTTTATCAATACACTTATTGTTCTTCATGTAGAGTCTTGTATTTAAATATTTAACACAGCACTTTACCTGGAGGACAAAGAGTAAAAACTCAACATTCACCAAAGGCTTCATTTATATCATCTTCCATAAAGATGTTATATTCATTATTTTTTTGAGTTCTAGACCAGTAAAAGGTCCATACTGAGACAAGTCTATGTTATGCATTGTAATTTGATTAGTAAAACCCCAGTGTTAAGCAGCTTGAGTCAAGACAGAGACCAGTCTCCCTATTCTGTGGCCCAAACCAAATCAGGACATGATGCTTAATTGTAGACCAAATAACCTTTACTAATGTAATGCCACTTTTATTTAACATGAATCAATGAGAAACCTCTCTGCTTCAGGAGTGTGCCGAGTGAGAGGCAGTGCTTCGGTCAGGGTGGACATGATGGAAATGAACTGTTTGATCCGTTGAATATTAATGCTTCTCCAAGATTATAGGGATTATTAGTTCTTTTCTCACTGACAATAGAGTTATTTTCAGAAGCCATCGATTAAACTGCTCAGGGAATTGCCTTTGATGTGAGCACTCTAACATGGAGAACCACTTTTGGATTCTGTGCAGTGCTAGATCTAAGCCACTCCTCAATTATTTTGGTATTAAAATTGAAAAATGCATGAGGGGTTCAAATGAGTCATAGTTAAAGTTAAGTACATCCTATTTCAACTAGAGAAACTGTAGTTTGTGTAAAAATGCAGTATGAAAGAAATTTGTTGTAGAAGCTAAAACTAAATTATTAAAGTAAAAACAATTAGAAAAAAATCTGAAATTAGTAAAACAAAAGTTTAAATTTAAAATTACTAAAACAAAAGCTACAATTAGCATAATCAGCAGCTAAAAGCTAACAGCAAACAGTTGCGGGGGNAATAGAGGTGCAGAGAGGGCACTACCTGGTGCTCACCCCATGCCTGCAGGGCTCTCCACCCAACACATCAAGATCCTACTGATACGTTGTGATGCATATGCTGGGGGAAAGGGGATGGGCACCAAGGTACGGGCGAGAATCCCCCTGGGGCCAGCTCCACAACTAGCCCCCTCCCAACCTGCCTGCCCACACCAACCCAGCAGTCCGAGGCCAAGGGGACACCAGTGACCCTCAAAGACGCCAAGGAGGAGCCTCCAAGTCTCTTGATGGTGTTGTCAACAGAGTGTATGTATCTGGTGAACTCTTCCACTTTCTTAGCTTGCATTTTGACCCAGGTATTGTCCACACATCTGAACCAGTGGCTTGGTGTTGTTCTCTCAAAGGAATTCGGGGCTTTTTTCCCTCCACTTCTTCTATGCAGATCTAAAGATTGCGTGGCCCAAAACAAAAACATTTTATTTAAAATAATGGTGGAAAGACAGGTCCAACAGGGTTCAGATCTGGTCCAAAATGAAATTGGTCCTGTTGTTTAGGACATTATCTTGTTGAAGTCATTTTCTGACTGTTTCTACAGCTTCTGATGTGGATATACAAGTAAAAAGTGATGTGACATTTTCTCCTGGAGCCTGCTTCAAATGTTAAACTTTGTTTGTAAAATCCATGAAGTTCTATTTGTGGTGTGGTGTGTTCCCAACAAGAGGAGCTAAAATACCAGTAAGACGTTGTGCAATGTAATATGTCACAGTGTTTATGGTGCTGATGATATTTCTAAGTGGTGTTCCTCTTGTGTAGTTTGGGAAGTCCATATAAAGAGGGAATGGTTCCCCTCAAATATAATCTGGGGTAAAATGATTGATTAATTTTTACATGTAGTCTGTGATCTTTTTGTAGACACTTGTTGAGTCCCTCTTCAAGGTCTCTGTTAAGTTTTTAAAAAAAAAATAAAATCTAGGATTCTGCCTATTTTAATTAAGATCACTTTGAATCTTGCAAGAAGGAGTATCGTTACTTCACACACGATGATTTTCAGTGATTGCTTCTCTGAACCAGTCCTTACTTTCCTTTGACATCATGTGTTAAGGGTTATCATGCAATCTTCTTTGAACTTCTGGTAACCAAAGAATTAACCCAACTCTAGGCACTTTGCGAGATCTTTCTTCTACAATTAAGCATTTGCATTGAAAACAATATAAGCAATTACTTCTCTAGCAGTCTCATATGCTGTATTGTCACTCAGTAATGTGGTTATTTTTTTCATGGTATTCAGAAGTTTTGGGACCACTGTGTATCTTCCTTTGTCAGCTGGCAAAATGGTGATGTTTTGGTCCTAGCTGAGAGATGTCACATCTTTTCATGAAGGTGGTGTAATATTTGAAGGAGGCAGCTTTGCACTGAAGAGGGTTTCTGCTGACTTCATTCTGAGTTGTTCTGTCTGCTTCTGCCAGGTTGTTGCTCCTAATAGCAGATTCAGTGGCAGTGATTAGTTCCACAACAGGTATTTTTTGTGGAGCTCTCTCAACAGTTGTCTTGTCCTGGAAAGCCTGTGTTGAGCCATGCATCTGTGGAACCTCACATAAACACAAATGGTAGGCATTTAACAACATATTGCCTATTAAATAAAATGTTTCTTTAATTCAATAAGGTTTTCAGTCATTTATTTAAGGCCTGCAAAATATTAATACATATAATATAATAAAAAAGGTCTACAAAATATTTCAGTTAGATAAGAGGTCTGAGCTTTGAGCAGATGACAGGCAAAAACTTTGCATTTCAGACAAATTTGATACTATGATTCTTATGCAGTTAATGGTTGACTTGCTGACTAGAAGGTGTCTAGGTGATGTGACTGCAAAACAAGCCCAGATCAGTCCTCCACCACCATGGTGATAGTTTGCATGATGTGTTTGGTTCTCTTCAAGTGTGATGCTATGTCTAAAAGTTAAACTGCTCCAATTTGGTCTCATCTGAGTGACGGCTATTGTTATTGTTCTTCTTGTGGTTTTGTTCAGTTGCAGCTGTTTCTAATTAAAGCTGTGCTGCCATGTTCATCTTATAGAAGCAGTAAGAGTTATTTTATACACCTTTTCAGTTGCCTCTACATTTTAGTCCGATGTCTGTGAAACAAACAAAGACAGTGTAATTTGTCATGTGTTGTCATTTTAGAATTTAAGGAACTAGATTATTTTTGTCATGTCCCACTGATCAAAATCTTAAATTTGAGACAGGCTACATTTACTTTTAAAAATATCAACATGCTTTGTCCATGAGCAAAATTAGATTTACTCACCTTGTAAAATACAAAACAAGTACTTTATTCAGATGAATTCATGATCATGTTTATACAATTATCTAACCCATGTTTTTTCTTTATTTTTTTTCCTCAGATGGATTGGCTGCTGTTTCTCTTCTATCTACTCTTGTGTCTTTGAGTAGCTGAACACTGAACATGTGTTTGTGTGTGTTCTCTGTTAATCATCACAGGTTTAGTCCATACGAGTGGTATAACCCCCATCCTTGCAACCCTGACTCGGATGTAGTGGAAAACAATTTCACCCTGCTTAATAGTTTCTGGTTCGGAGTTGGAGCTCTCATGCAGCAAGGTAGACGCTTCTGCCTGCTCCGCTTTTTCTAGCACTGGTCCCACTTTTTTGCTGGGGGTCAATTTTTGACCAGGCCCATGACCATGCATGGGGGCCTCTATGCATGTAGCTAGATGTTCCACAGGTGTAATTCAGCAAGATAGATTGAATGGAATTGGAATGACGTGGTTGGTGATATATTATGGTGCTTCTGCATGCTTCCTGTCTCCATGCAACTTAAGGCACTTTCACAAAACACTTTAAAGCTGGGACCTAAATGCCTTCTGACCATCTGCGATTTCTGATTGGACCAAGGCAGCATAGGAGTTTAAAGCCATATACCCCACCCCTACTGATACACCTTTGAGCTACCAAGCAAGGTAAGAGCACAGCAGTGACAGTTGACATGTAAAAAGGTAACCCAACTTTATGGCACAATGATGGGATATTGTAATGACATACAGTCCCATCCACAGGATTTAAAAGGTTAAACAACAATAAACAGATTTATTACAGAAAAGATTGATGATGATGGACAGCAACCTGGCATTTAGTTAAAGAATTTGGTTAACCACAAAAAATTGCTAAAGTGATTCATTTGTCATGTTTTGAAAATGATATCAGATAAACATCTGTCACACTTTCAATGATTAGTGCTCAATGTCAGCGTAGCTGAGTTCCACTTTACACCCCTTTGGGTTTCCAAAACTGTGTTCTATTATTTTTTTTTTATTCAACAATTATTACTATTATTGTTATCTTTATTTATTTATTTTATTATTTATTTACTTTTTATTTCTAGCTTTAGTTCTCAGATCTATGCAGGATGCGGCCAGTTCAATTAGTGATTTATGATTGTCGGAGGCATCTTAAAGATGCACTGGTCTTTGCAGCCATTCTGCGGAATTGTTTTGTGAAAGTGCATATAGATGACCCTCTCTTGTACTTGTCTTAACCCATTTACAACAACAAGGTAAGTACACCCCAGACTAGCTGAAGAATAAATGAATAGGATTGAATGAGAATGTAAAAGCAGCCTGTTGGCTTTTGCTTCACTCTCAAACCAGTGCCATATTTTCTCAACTAGTTGTCATCTAACAGAAAAACAAATTGTAACAGATAGTGATAAATAATTTTTGTGGCTTTCGCCCTTTATGATGACAAGATGGGAAATATGTTGCATTCTTTTAATTAGCATTTCTGCCAAAGCAAGGGACAGTGCAATACACAAACAGCTATTCATAATTTAAAGCCCGTTGAGCATGGTACTATGTATGCAATGCATCAAACTAGTGAAATGGAGCTTACAGAAACAGCTGCTACACACAAAGGTGTTTCAAAGGGTCAATTTATATGAATTATAATAACAGAAACTTACCTTTTTAGGTTTTTATTTAACCAAATACCATTTGCAGTATATATTCATGTTCTGAGACAGTTTTTGCCAATAAAATGAAGAAGAATGGAATATAATTTGTAGTCTTTATCATATAGAACAGTAATTACTGTAGAACAGTAATTACAATAGTAATTGGAGTATTTCAACATAGATGCAAGTGTTATTGTGAACTGGAAAGGAATACACATAGATTTGACATTGAAGATGGTTTTTCTTTTTACGTAGAAATAATTTCTTAAAAAGCTATTTCAACGTCTTTATAAAGAATAATATTTTCACTTTAAAAATGAAAGTCAGTTAGCAGAGCTAACAAAGGTGCAGGACTTCAGGTACTTCGGGTCAACTGTGTGGTAAAGAGGTGAAGAAGAGAGTCCAGGCAGGATAGAGTGGATGTAGAAAAGTTTCAGGAGTGATTTGTGACAAAAGGGTGGCAGCAAATGTCAAAGGAAAGGTTTAGAAGATAGTGGTGAGAGCAGCTATGAAAAAAAGACAGGAGATAGAACTGCAAGTGGCAGAGCTGAAAATGTTGAGGTCGTCCTTGGAAGTGACAGGTGAACAGGATTCGGAATGAGGTCATCAGAGGTACAGCACAGGTTGATCGACTAGGAGATAGAAGTTAGAGAGGCCAGACTGAGATGGTTAGGATGTGCAGAGGAGGGACAGTGGGTATATTGGTAGAAAAATGTTAGAGATGCAGCTGTCAGAACAAAAGGCAGAGGAAGGCCACAGAGGACATACAGTATATGGATGCAGTTAAAGAGGACATAAAGGTATTTGGAGCAAAAACAGAGGACACAAAAGACAGAGTTAGTTTGAGGAGAATAACTTGCTGTAGTGACACCTGAAAAGGGAACAGCCAAAAGAAAAAGAAGAATATTTTCACTTTAAAATTGAAAAAATGAAAAAAAAATATACAGTACACAGCTACACAATAAATCTTGGGACTTTTTTCACCCTCCATCCATCTATCCATTTTTCTACTGCTTTCCCGTGGTCTGGTTGCAGAGGCAATAGGTCCACAAGAGAAATCCAGACATCCCTTTCCCCAGCTATATTCTCCAGCTCCTTTTGAGGGATCCCAAGGCGTTCCCAAGCCAGAGAGGATACATAATCCCTCTAGCGAGTTCTTGGTCTGCTCCGAGGTCTCTTCCCAGTGGGACATGCCTGGGAAATCTCTGAAGGGAGGCATCCAGGAGGTATCCTAATCAGGTGCCCTAACCACCTAAAATGACTCCTTTTGATGCAAAGGAGCAGTGGCTCTACTCCGAGCTCCCATCTGATGACAGAGCTCCTCACCTTATCTCTAAGACTAAGTCCAGCCACACTATAAAGAAGGCTCATTTCAGCCGCTTGAATCTGGGATCTTGTTCTTTCGGTCATGATCCAAACCTCATGACCAAAGGCATGGGTTGGAACATACCTGGGCCAGTAAACTGAGAGTTTTGCATTTCATTTGAACTCTTTCTTTACCACAACTGACCAAATCAATGCCCTCATTACTGTGGACATGACCCAAAACTGTTGATCCATTTTCTGCTCCATCCTGCTATCACTCATGCACAAGACTTCCAGATATTTAAACTACTCCACTTGAGGTAGAGACTCACTCCCAACCAGGAGGCAGCATTTCACCATTTTCTAGTTGAGCCATAGCTTTGGAGCTGACTTTCATCCCAGCCGCTTCACACTCGGCTAAGAACTGTCCCAGTGCACGCTGAAAGTCGAAGGCACCAACAGAACCACATTATCCACAAAAAGCAGAGATGAGACCCTGAGGTCCCCAAACCAGACACACTCCTCTCCAGAATTGCGCCTCAAGATCCTATCCATGAATACAACAAACAAGATTGGAGATAAGGGACAGCCCTGGAGAAGTCAACTGAGACCTTTGTGACAAGAATGTGGACACAGCTCCTGGTTTGATTACACAGGGACTGGCTAGCTCTTAAAAGCAATCCAGGCCCTCCATACTCCGGCAGCATACCCCTACAAAATCCCTCAAGGAACACGGTCATAAGCCTTTTCCAGATCTACAAAATGTTTGTAGACTGGGGAATCAAACTTCCATGACCCCATAAGGCCTGGCTCCAAGAGGGGGATTACCCTGGTTTTCCTTTTCTGGGTGAGGTATCCTGACACATATGTTTTCTCATCTGGATCTTTGAAAACCTTTTTGTTTTAAATCTTACATAACATTTGTTTTTAGATGTGGATTGCAGTGAGGTGTGAAATGTATCTGAACATGATGGAAACAATAAAGGTTAACTGATTTTAATGAATTGATTTCTCTAGAGTTAAATTCACAAAAGAGGTTGCTTTTTTGGTTGAAGTGACCCTTTAACCCTCCTTTAGCTTTTGGGTCAAATGCACCCAGAGTTACAAGGGCTTCAGGAGGGTTAAGTGTTGCACTTCAGTGTTATAATTTATAATTTAATGTAGCTCTTATTATTTGTTGTTTGAATTCATGCTATAATATGCTTATGCTGCATGCTTACTAATACTGTATTTTAAAACTTCTAAGATGGAAGCATTATTTAAAATATGTAAACTGTTGTGACTGTTGTTTGTGCATCATTGTCCAACACCTTGACACCAGTTTATTCTGTCAATGAAAAAAAGAAAAATACAGAAAAAATCTGAAAAAAATGTGTAATTGTCATGCACTTTACCTGCTGTACACAGTTTATTTGCATTTTATTTAAACTAGGAACAACACAAAAAGCAATATTAAATGCCAATTTAAATGTTAGCAAAATGCTAAACTCAGAGAAGTGAAGTGAAAAGCCAGTAGAATGTGGAATGACCACTTGAGAAAATGTGACTGAGAGACAGAGATTTATTGGATGGATGAGAACTGTTTGCATGTCACAATACTGATCTACACTGCAGAGAGGCCCCCCTGTACGTCAGCTTGCCATGGCCCCCAGAAAAGTGTGGGATGTGCTGTTTGGTCATGACGTTACCTTGGGTACATGACAGTCAGCCCCAACCAGACTGTTTGGGTTTGACTTACCTGTCAAAGTGTTTTCTCTGATGTTTCTATGGTGAATCTGGGTAAGAAGTTTAATTATTGTAATGCTCCACTTCTGAACCTATATCTAATACTGTATTTTGGTCTGGATCAGCACAAACAAAATAAGTTCTTATTAATAATCCCCAATGTATGTTTCTTTGTTTCATAATCTATAAAAAAAAAATATTTTGCTGGGCTGTGACTGTTGCACACTAGTTAGTGACTCAAAATTGTCAGAAAATTGCAAGAAAACAGGTGAATGTTTCATTGTAGTCTCACTGAATTCTATGTTTTTGAGCAAGCAACCATAGGTTTTGTAGATTTATTGTGCTGTAACATTAGTTTCTGAAAAAATAATTCTTCACATGCAGATTTTGTAATACTGTATTTAAGGTCATGCACAGTATTTCCTGCTATCCACATTGTACTTAGCTTAGCCCACTTTGTTCCCACTATTGGCAACCACCCCGTTTATGATTTGACAGGAAGATAAACAGATCTGAACCATTTTTAAAAATAATTCCTAATTACAATTAATGTGGTTTTTTTAGATCTGAACATATTTTCAGTCAGAGGAGAGCTCCCATGCAGGTATCAAAATACATTTCTAGTGTTCTTGAGACACATTGGAAAAGCTTGTGATGACTTTGACTAATTTGTGACACAAGTTTTTATACATGTTCAAATTATGAGCCTCTGTGACTCACATGAGGAAAATAAGAACCCCGCAAATATTTAAAGACATTTTGGAGACTCCCTTGCAAATGGCAAATGTCATTTGCAAACTAGTCTCCAGCACTTGCAGCACAGCAACATACTTGCTTAATCCTATTTATGATTTTCTTTTTACAGTTTTTACCCTTACTTGTGTTGCAACATTTAGATGAAGAAACAAAATAGCCGGTGGTAATGTTAAAGTCATAAAATAAAATTGTCTAAGTTTAAACATACATAAAAAAAACGGTTCTGTATTTTAAGTCCACTTTTATGGGAGCATATGGCCATTTTTATACAGGACTTTAAAAATGCATTTATCACATGAATGAATGCCCATTTTAGGTATTACAATCACACTGTCAAGGCTTGGTTTTTGGATTGAACCCAGGATGCAGGCTTACACAAGGAATATTTCACAAGAACAAAGATTTTATTACAAAATAAAAGGCAGACAGTGCAATCAATAGAACAAATCTTATTTTTAGGAGAAAGTTACTCTGTAGTTTGACTTAAATATAATGAGTTGGAAAAAGCTTTAGGCCGGTAAGTGCTTTTGTATGGTAGCTGACAGGTGCAAATGCATGCACAGCAAATGGCTAAATACATAGCAAACACCTAAAAGCACTGCAAACAGCGAAATTCACTACAAACACATGATTGACTCCAAAACACACAAAAACAAAGCAAAGAAAAAATGCGACCAAAAAAAAAAAAAAAAAATGCTGCAATCACAGAAAATAAACAGAAGCAGAAGGGAAAAAATGCTGTAAATACCAAAAACACGAACAAACCCCAAAACACCAGCAAGTTAAAAAAAAAAAGCTGCAAACTCATCTCACAAAACAAAAGTGCACCAGACCTGTAGGGGGGACATGCACTGCGTGGATTCAGCTGTCTTCGTTTGACACGGGGCTGGCAGTGAGATGTCGGTCAGCCCACCTCCGTGTGCTCCCTCCTCCTAAGTGGTCCACTTAGACACCATCAACAAATTACCGAACCTATGACACTTGAAAAACAAAATAACCTCCATGTCATGTAAACTTCTAACCAAGAGTTAATGTTGAATTGTTTCACTTGACTGGACAAAAAAGACACGCCTAATTGTATCTGATTTTAAAGCATTTTTTTAAATAATATTTTTATTTTAAAATAATGCTTTTTTCACAATAGCTTTCATGTCTTGAAACCAGGTAATGAATAATTAATGCTAAATTGTTTTATTAGACTGGAATACTAAGACAAACTTTTTATGAAAATGAGGTGGTGAAAAATAATGCAAACAACTCCTAAATCTATTTTGATTCATTGTTAAAATCTGGGGCAGATCAGGGATTTTCCCTGAAGAAATGTAAATCTTTGTAACAGTAAATTAAGTAATAGAGTAGTGAAATATAGAATTCTGTTTATGTCAAGAAAAGTATTTTGATAACAAAAAGAAATAGAGGTTAAAACCTACTGTTGGTCAAAACATAATTAAAGTTGAAGTAAATTATGGTTTTGGCTTTTATTAGAAAAAAACTCAATAAGCAACAGCTTTGACCACTGCTCTGCCGTGTTTTCTGGTTTATAATGTCTCAAACAATAATTTTTTATATGCAGTGTTGACAGTATACAATCCCATAATGAGTTGTGTTATCTTTATTTTAAGTTTCTAGCACCAGTTCTCCCGCTAGCCTGGAAGGGCCCTTCAGCATACTAGAAGTGGCCCACCAATTTATGGTCACACTTATAGCACATTTGCAGCTCTGGACACATTTTTTTGTGATTGAAGTGGAAGACGTGGCTCTTTGGATTGTGAAGGTTATAGACCTCTGAGCTAGCCTATGTTATTGTTTATGAGGAGAAAAATCAATATAGGCATTGTGTATACAGATTCTAAGTTGTAGTACAAAATCAATGAGGTCTCACAAGAACATTATTTGAGTTAAAAACAACGTCATCACTTTCTGCAACAAGACATGCAAGTACATTTTATCAATTCAAATATAAATCTTATTGTCCAAATCTGTACACTAGTACATGGGTGCCTGATAATCTGAAAAAAAAGGGGGGGGAGGTAATAATCTTAAGCATCCATGGTGTCTATATTACAGACATTAGGGCAATTGTCTCAATGATATAATACCCCTAATTGGTGTAATGGCAATAGCAGACAAGGGACTCAAATCCTGTTAAGTATACTTATTTGTTTTTTGTTGTTTGTTTGTTTGTTTGTACAATTTGTAGTAAATATCAGTTTGTTTAAATATGAAACAAATGTAGACATTGGCAAAACTTTTACTTTTAGGCCATATTTACTCCAAGTTTAGCCAAAACGTAGGTTTAGACAAAAATAATCACCTATAATGCCCTTTAAATAGATGTCAAAATAAGATCTGCATAAAGGCATTTTTATTCCTATTTTTCATAAACTTGTGGATATCTTGCACAAGTTTATCTTGAATCTTCTTTATTCTGTTTGATTTGTAGCCAAAAAAAAAAAAATAGCTTCTTTCCTTATCTCCACAGCTGACTGTCTAACAAGAAAGTGAGCAGCTACAGTACCCGTGTTCAGCTGAGTTGGCCTGAACCAGCTCAAAGATGAGGAATAGGGGTGCAGAATGTAGGAATTATTTTATATATTTTTAGTTTGTAGCTAAGAAAGTAAAAGTTCAATCAATAAATACTATGCTTTTGTTTTATTGCTGGGAGTGATGACAAGTTTTTTTTCTCCCATTTTTTGACAAAAAAAACATAAGGAAATGGTAGTGTAGCTAATCCATATTCTCCACTGAGAAGGCACCTTTGTGCCAGTAAATTAAATCATAAATGTGGGTTAGGGTTTGGGGCTGCCAAGGTGGATACTGTTGTGTTCTAAATCCATGTATTGTTCTGTTTCTGTTGTCATGGTTATTGCTTTTGATCACTAGATGGCACTGCTGTGACACTATAGGGCAAAAGAGATTGTTAAGCAGACTGCAGATAAAGATAATACTGGTAAAGGATGAAGACTTCTTGTAATGGCATCTGACCTGATAGCACACAAGTAATAAAGTTTGTCAGTTTTACCGGCCATCACCCTTATTTAATTTACAACAGCAGGAACAGATAGAATGTGGGTGAAGATGGGCAAAAAAGTGCATGGCCAAGAATACACTTTTGCAACCAGTGCATCTGAAAATAAATTGTGATTTTCAAAAAACTGGCCATACAAAACATGCGTGCATGTGTTGATGATTGCTTCATTGCTAACAACCAAAACTCAGCGAGACTGCAATAAACAATTCACCTATTTTCTCACAATTTTGAGTCACCAATTAGTCTCTACCAGTTGCAGCCCAATGAGATACTACATTAAAGGTGTTTAAGTGACAAAGTAGAGTAAAATAAAAAAAAAAGGATGACACCAGACTATTTTGGAGTACAGGATATCTAAAAAATTCTTAAAAAATATAATGTCAGTTCCATCATGCTGATTTTTATTGCCATTTGCCTGAAACTCAAGTAGTGTGTGAGCACAAATGAACATTTACTTTGGACTGAAAATGCATTTAGGCAAAAATTGGTATACATTTGGCCTAAAAGGGATAGTTTTGGATATGTTACCAACTGGTCTTAGATGTCTTGTTTGAAAAAACCAAAATAGCTGGTCTTACAGAAAGCTTGCTGTACAGAAGAGCTGCACTAACCATTAAAATACAAAACATGTCTGAACTGTGGTTATGATTTGTAATTAGTAACGTATTTTTTTTCTTCTTTATAACATTATGAAGAGGCCATCCTAATATCCAAAAACATTAGATACTGTACGGACTGGAATTTTATAAACTAGTGTGTTTAGACGTTTACAGCCATTGTTGAAATAGTATAAATCTCAGAAGAGTCTGGTCTTGACAACAGTCAATCTTTTGACTGTTGTCAAGACTAGCATTCTTAAGCCATGGTTTACTAGTCATGATCACAGCGCAGATAACACTTAAAATATGTTTGGTTAAGCACTTCATTTATCACTGGACACAACTACCAACTTTCAACAGACTTAATTTGACTTGTAATCCTCAGTCATTTTCAATCCATTGACATGGGTTGATTGAGAACAGAAATTTTTGTCTGTGGACAGGTTTTTCCTAAAGAACAAAAATATACATTATATGTACAATGCCTTAAAAATATATCTGTGCCCCGTGAACATTTCAACAGTTTGTGATGTTACAACCACAAACTTCAAAGTATTTATGGGAAATCTATGAGATAGACCAACACAAAGTAGTGTATAATTGTGAAATGGAAGTAAAATGGTACATGGTTTTCAAAATATTTTACAAATAAAAATCTGAAAAGAATAGCTGAATCTGAAAAGTGTAGAAATCTGAAAATTTGTATTCTACCAGCTTTGTACATCTAGAGATTGATATTTTTGCCCGTTCTTCATCAACATTAACTCAGTCAGACTGGTTGATTGGAATCTGTGAATAGCGGTTTTCAAATCTTGCCACAGAATCTCAGTTGGATTTAGGTCTAGTCTCAGACTGGGACATTCTAAAACATGCACATTCTTTGATCTAACTCATGCCATTGTAGCTTTGGCTGGATGTTCCAGATCGTTGTCTTACTGGAAAGTGCACTTCCACCCAGTCTCAAGTCTTTTGTATTCTTTGAGAGCTGTCCTGTACTCTTCCCTGTCCCTGCTGAAAAAAAAGTGTACTGTTTAGTTTAGGTCTGATCTGTTAATAGCAGCTTCCTGCATTTGCTTGCTGTGTCCCTTATATGGCTTGTGTCGAACTGCAACCAAGACTTTTTATGGCTTTCTTTCAACAAAGGCTTTCTTTTTGCCACTCTTCCATAAAAGCCCGATTTGTGACGTGCACAACTAAAAGTTATCTGTGGACAGATTGTCACACCTGAGCTGTGAATATCTCCAGTGGGACTATGGCCTTTTTGGCTGCTTCTCAGATTAATGCTCACCTTGCTCAGCTTGTCAGTTCAAGTGGGTGACCAAGTCTTGGTAGACTTGCAGTGCCATACTTTTTTCCATTTTCAGATGATAGATTGAACGGTGCTCTGTGAGATGTTCAAAGCTTGGGTTTTAAAACCTAACCCTGCTTTAAACTTCTCAACAGCTTTATTCCTGACTTATCTGGTGTGTTCCTTGGTCTTCATGATGCCGATTAATCCCTAATTTTCTGTAACAAACCTCTGAGGTCTGCACAGAACAGCTGGATTTCTACTGAGAATAGACTACACACAGGTGTACTTGATTTACAAAATTAGGTGACTTCTGAAGGTGATTGGTTCCTCTGGAATTTAGTTCAGGGTATCAAGTAAAGTGAATACTAATGCACATCACACTTTTCAGATTTCTATTTGTAAAGAAAATGTTGACAACAGTGCATTATTTTCCTTCTACATCACAATAACGTGCTGCTTACATACATGAAATCCCAAAAAATACTAAGAGGTTTTAGTTGGAGCGTGACAATATATTAAGGAAAAGTTCAAGGGGAATGACGACTTTTTCAAGGCACTGAATGCAGATAATGCAATAATTACAAGGGTTAACTTACCAAACAGACAGTTATTAATGGTGACCATTGCTCTGCCAATCTATTCCGGTCTTTGCATTTGTGCCTGCAAAAATGATCCAGAAAGCAGATACACTGGATTGCCTCGGCCCGGACATGTACTGCATCCTTTGCAATTTAATCCTGTACCCAACCTTACTCCATACTCTGCTCCTCTCATTCAGGATCTGAGCTCATGCCAAAAGCCCTCTCTACCAGAATTGTGGGAGGAATCTGGTGGTTTTTCACTCTCATCATCATCTCCTCATACACTGCAAACCTGGCTGCCTTTCTCACTGTGGAAAGGATGGAGTCACCCATCGACTCTGCTGATGATTTGGCCAAGCAAACAAAGATTGAGTATGGAGTGGTAGAAGATGGCTCCACAATGACATTTTTCAAGGTAAGTTAGGGCACTGACCACTTTCTTTTTTAATGAAATGTGGTGCTAGTCTTTATCACCAGAGATGTGATTGTAGCTGATTTTCTTGTGGCCTCATCATGGTTGCCATTTGCCTGTGGGATTCCAAGATACTTGAAGCTGTCATGAGCATCTGCTATGTTGCTTTAAGGTAATTTAGCCACCTCTGTTTTGATCACAATACCACTCTTGTTTACTATTGGGCTACATTTATCCAGTCCAAATAACATTCCATTGTCCTTGCTGTATAGCCAGGGGCCTCCTGAATAAAGGGTGAGTACACACAAAAATGTGGTGTACACCCTTTTCCACACAAAGGTTTGGATGTATCACTAACTAAATGACTGTAGAAGCCTGCACAGCCCCATGGCAATTTTATAGCTGACATACACGTTTTTTCAGGCTTTGGTCCATTGGCGACAGAGGCTACGATAGGAAACTGTTCATGATGTGAAAACCATTATTGGACACACATTCTTGCCAACATTTGGGAATGTCAATGTGGGACAACATAGCGTGAAGCTGGCACCACTGTACCCCCCTTCACCCCCCCCC